>NW_024705164.1:9476-65947 GCF_018977255.1 Callorhinchus milii
AAGAAAACTCAGGGCGAACGTACTTGCCCATATCTGTATTTTCACGAGTACGTGGAACATCAGAGAATGGTGGTCACCGAAATCAGCGACAACACGGTCAAGCAATCCTATGGACAGAACCAATGAGATAGGTGGTCGAGAGAACAATATCGTAGAGAAAATCAATTAACATTATTACTGACTGGCATTACTGGAACCCCTTGGAAATCGGGTGGCGTGGGTGCTAGTGGCTATGATGCGAATATTAATGGAGCGCAAGGGCGATGCATGTGGGGAATATGTTGATATGCAAAAGATTGGTATCTGACCGAAGCTTTTGACGTGTATTGCGACGAGCTTTCGCTGAACTATCGTAAACTCTATGAAGGTAATGTCGCAGAGGGGCGCAGATAATAGATTTCGGATTACAAGGATTTGACACGGGATTGGATCCGGCAGGGCTAGCCGTTTGCTACCGAGTGCGATAACCTTACAGCAAGTGGAACGCACACACAAAAAATGTCTTACCACGCACTTGAATAAAACTTGGTGATATTGATGACACATTATAGGTCGAGTCGTTTGGGCTGCCCCCGCTATTAGTACACACGTTTGGCAACGAGCGGTCTTCCCAGCGGACACCCCAGCCGTGAGGGAAGTCGATTTGGACACTGATCCCTTTCGCGACTACCGCTTGGCTCGGTGGCACAGATATCTTCGGAAGTTGGCGGTCAAGAATGTAAAGCGAACACCTCCTTATAATTCAATTGAACAACAACGCAAGAGGGTTACCTGATGTATAGGTGCGCTATGTCACTTAGAATTAGAACGCCGGCTCAATTCCTTCGGTGAGGAGAGACTTTTTCCATCTCGATGGAATCACAGTTTATGGGAATTCGGTCTGTGATTGGCGTAATATGACTATAGTTACTTTTGATTCTTGGTGTATGCCGGACGCTCGCATACAGCTAATCAAGGCCACATGAAGTCCTTATCTATATCTATGAGCGCACTAGAGTACATGTCACTATACTAGGGCTCCGGATGAAACCTTAATATCCTGATCGGTTACTAGGTCCCTTGGGGAGCCAGGCCGATGATGGACCCCGCGTTTGGAGGAAGCTTGAAGATATGGGTGTCTTGCAGGCTGAGATACGCGGAGATACACTTGTTTAGTTCAGGCCTAAATTACCGCAAGGGTGCTCATACGGGACACATCTCCCGGGACCGTAGCCTTAACGGAGTTTGGACATATTACAACCGCCGTTTTAAAGATAAGCAACAACTACTCAGAATGCCTGGAGACACCACGCCAGTCCATTCTGAGAAACGAAAGACGCAACCTTCACACGTATTATCCCTGGGGTAGGGACCCGGCAGATTGGCTTTGGACATTCCCAAGCTGGCATGCCGACCATAGGGGACTCCGACCCGTTGCAAAAGTTCTCCGTCTTGTGAAACGACATAATATCACTTTACCGGGCAGACGGGGGTACATGCCCACGGGAATGATATCATTAGAGCATGAGGGCATGCCAACGGCCGGTCCTCTAATCGTGGCTCGTTCGTTGGCAAAGCGAAACAGTGGCTATGGCTAAAGTATCTGGAAATGCATGAAGGCAAGGGTCTCTACTTGAAAGTTGTTGGATTTTAGTATGTCTTCGCCTTAAGGTATTCACATGGACTATACCTCACACTCTGGATTTACGCTTGAAGGACTGCGCGACCCCCGCTGATTTAGGGAGTAGATAATACATCCCGGGCGCGGGAACGCGCGAATATTTTCGCCCATCAGGTGTGTTGTCAAGCACGGTCCGGGTAAACTGTCATCTTCTGAGGTGTAGCCACGCACGAACACGTCGCTACCTGGCTTCATCTGTTGCTAATCCAAGTCGCTTTCTAGACGTCTCAATCCCGTATTGTTGTTACTAACCCAAAAGAAATTTCTAACGCCGCGCTTGAGAGGGTACCCAACGCAGACTAGTATAACATCAGCAATCTCAGCCACACTCACGAAGTAAAGGCTTTGCCAATGATAACTAATTTAAGCATCCAACGTACTACTTTTATATGATCACCGCCGACGTCCACAATTGACGACGTGATTAGCGAAAGGGCCTTTACGAACCCTGTCGGCCAAAGTCTCAACTCTCCGCATTGCAGTTTGCAAGGAGGACATATCTGGTAAGAAAGGCTCTAGGAGTCGTCTTTTGTCGGTTATGCTCTTTACAGAGAACGCACAATCCGACGGAAATGTTTTCTACTATGCACTCGTCTGGAATATGCATGACGGTTCGGGCTCACACATTGCCAGCCCAGATCTCAAAGACCAAGGTTCACAAACGCGTCGACAAACCGCAGTTTCGAAGGTGATTTGAGGTGAACGACACCGAGTAGTTGGCTCGTGTACTGCAGATGCGTGGCGCGCCATCCATAACTCCCTCGGAGCGTTGTTGGCCACAACACCCAACCTCACGTCCAACTGTGAGGGACCCGTGAAGCCCATCGGACCCGACTGGATGCATATCGGAAATCCTAAAAGTAAATAAACTTTGTTACTTTCCCCCACCTCTTCGCACGTTAGGCCAATCGCTCTTCGGTCGCCTCCACAAGACACGACAGCCGAACGTACCAAAATACTATGATACCCATTGCCCATATTGGGCGTGGGAGTTGGTAACTGGGCTAGAGTTGCGTGTCTGAAATTGGAGAGTCAAGTTCGTACTAGTGCATTACTCTACTTAGTTGGCATCCATCACTACCCAGCCAGAGTACGCTGGGAAAACCGGATTGCATGAACTGGATCGCAGTAGTTCATCACGCATTTCCTAATCTTGCAGGGGGTTGAAAGAGTCGGCTAGCGTCTCGCCTTTACGCCACCGCCGGCCTGGATCATCGGTCCAACTACTTTCACAATATTACTTGACGTAGGATCTACGCACTAATAGACCGAAGGCAGAGTGTCACTATCGTTTCGTCGAGTCAAGGTCTAACCTCCGCGCATCTTATGATGTGGCTTTAGGGAAGGCTATTGGTTAGGTACGGGACCGCTTTAAACTAGACTCGGTTCTAGTTCGTAGAGACACAAAGACTGGGCATATCTAAGCGGGGTGGTATGCTCGATCGCCCAGAGGCGTAGGTTCTACTTACCCGCGGTTAGGTACTAGTCGCCCCGCAATTACATGGATGAAAGGCTCGTTGCGCCCAAGGACAGAGTGATTGAAGTAGTGTCTTACTTCGCAAATTATTCCGATTGCAAGTATTATCAGGCAGCGCACACGACGAAGCTCCTTCCGTCGTTTCCTGAATTCGCTACACATCGCAAATGCCCGGAGTACTGAAGCTTGGCTACAGAGACTGTAAGCTCGCTTGCCCCCGGTGCGTATGACTTGGTACTTGGAACCGCTGGTATCCAGCGTGCGGCGGAGAATTAAAGAACCTGATGCATAGGTCATTAACTCCTTTGGTTAACAATGGCCGCTATCTCTTAGGATGCTGGATGATCAGTCAGTGGTGTAGAGTTGATCATCCATTATATGCCGGTGGTTTGGCATGGAGTTAAGCTCCGCCTGAAAGTAGACCGGGGGGGGAATCAGCACCACCCACAACGGTAGACCCCCTGTCAATTAACATCCCTACTATAATGTAGAGGGCGACCTCCAAAATCATCCTTGCCAATCCGTGGCCCTAGGTAATTAACATACTGCTTGACGCGTGTGAGCGCCTCAATCCCGCTTGCTTTTCATTAACCACAGGCGCCTGCAGGCCTGATACTTCCCATAGCGTGATGCCCAAACTTCTTCATCGCTAAGACCGTCTCGTATATTTATAAATATATTCGAAGGTCCCTTTAGTGACAGCTCCATTACCGATTGGCAATGACTGGCCGAACGGTGTAATGTTCTATGCCTTCGCTACAGAATTAATAGGGCGCATAGAAGAGCAATAAAGGAGATAGGATCGACTTGTCCTTTTCACAATTTAGCTTGTAGCAGCATGATTGAGCTAGTTGGTATAGCACTCGGGGCCGTTGGGAAATGAGTTTCGTCAAGGAACAGGCAGCGGGGTGTATTGTCACTGGAGGATAACGTCCGTGCAGACGCGCCGTTGACTTAAAGGGCGACGCCCTAATACGAGAGGGCACACAATGTTGACTATGGAAGTCTACATAACGAATTCATACCACGTAGGTTAAGAAATAGGAACCCGGGGGGCGATATAACGTAAAAATTTTGTTATCTTTGGACATAGTGAGTCTAGGATACAGATTCGACTCTGACGGGCCCTGAGGGCCGTCTAGGTCGAGGGCACTTAGTTCCACTTGCAATTGGGCACAGCTTGAAACCACCCAGTTACGAGTAACATCTACAACACGGGTATTGACTGCGGAACACGCCACGCACGAATTCACTCACTGGCCACTGCTCGTGCCTAGCAGTACATTATATATTTGCTCTATGATTAGGCGCCCCAGTCTATTCTTTCTCCGAGACCGCGACCGTGGTGTTTAAAGCTGTGGGAAGGGCTCTAATTACCCTCAGCGAGTCAGGGCAAGCATCTCAAATAATGTATCACAATGAGTCAGTTACTGAAGAAACCTCTTCGTCAGTTTCACCCAATAGCGACGGCCCCCTAAGGTAGACGCCGTCCTACGACTCTTCGAGCTGCTTATCGGCATGCATTTAAGTCAGTTCGACCGACGTTATAGAAAGATTGTCCGAAGGAGCAATTGCCGATGGTGATGGGCCCGTACGTTTTCCGGGTACTAGAGGCTGTACCCTACAATTGAAACCGGTTATAAAGATCGGCACTCTCCTGGAAAGATTATAAATTTTTTGCTTTAGTGATGACGACACTTAGCTAACAGTTAAGATCCGGCTCCAAGGCCTGACCGCGACACAAATTGGTTCGAAACGGTCCTTTAAAGAAGGGGACGTGGGAGCTCTCGCGAACGGATGGACATCTACATGGTTATCCAGGATAATTTGGAGCATGAAGTACGGGCCTCTTAGTGCCCTCCATTCTTTGGTATTGAGCGGACGAAGAACCGATTCAGTATTAACCTCACCTGGTGCCGCGCGTCTTAATCCTGGGCAATATCCAAGCTGAGCTTGTCTTTGGCAGAGTGGTGTTTAGTCTTAGAAACTCTTTGAGCGGCTCCGGCATGAGACGTTACACTGGCAGGATCGGACACAACTGGATGTTTTGACATACAAACTCTGCTGTCCTATGAATACTATGCTTCTTCAGTCTACAGAGTTGACTTAGAGACTACTTATCAGAATGAACTCGGGGCAGATTATTCACTACCAATACTCTATTGGAGGAGTCGCTTGATGGAATGCATTGGTCAGACTATCCCATTTTCACAAGAGGTCTTCGGGGCGTCAAGAACGCTGCGATAGCCCACAAAGCAGCGAATCGAGTGCGAATGTTCGACCGAATTAGCTTAGTGGAAGTACCATGCGACGTCTAGGAATCAGTAGCCATTAACATGAGCGTGTGGAAGGAAGCCTGGTCACTGTAGATCCCCTGACGCCTTTCTGCTTTAGTAGGGAAGGCCCACACGTCTTCCAGCTAACGGCGCTAGCCCATGCACCTTTCAATTATTTATATTTACGATGAAAGGATCGGATATTCTCATGCGGCTTAGGTACCCACGTAGCCATGGAGTCCGTTGGTCATATTGGCGTATCTCTAGACTATTTTTCCAATAGAGAAGAGGGAACAAAAAAACGCTATAGCAGGATTGACGAGATTTGGGTTCTAGCTGAACGGAAGGTAACGGTGCGAAACATTGTTCAGCTAGATAGGAAAAAAGATCACAGATCATGCAACGGGGTGCTCAATCTCGTAATATGTAAATGTATCTAGGAAACAGCTGGTAAGAAGATGCGCAAGTATAGCAAGCCATCGATTTGAGTCGAAATACAAATCGGTAAACACTCTTGAAAGTGAGCGTCGTGTAAGCAGAGTGGGCCAACAACGAAATCTGTCCGCTGCCGGCGCTCATTCGCAGATTCGGGGTTACAATAAAGGAGGTGTAATTGGAATCGGACTGAAGACGGACGTCACTGTCCTAGACTTCGTAGTCCCAGCCGTGTGAACTGCACCCGAGCTAGACCAACCATATTCCATCTTTGCACTGCATAAGGGGAGGAAGATGTTAGGGTTTGCACCAGGGCACAGGAAAGTGGTATTCGGTCCTGCCTCACCATCACCTTTGACGCCTCAGGCCCTCTCCTGTGCTCCTACCTAAATTAAAGTGTATTTAGTCCTTGTACCGGGCCCCGTTTTCGCGTAGTAAAGCGTCGAAACAGGAGCACATTGACATATTAACCAGATTATCTGCCTCTACAATAAGTTAATGCAACACGATTGCGGTAATAACCAGTCTTAAAGTTCCCGTACCTTAGTCAAGCCCGTTACAGGATCAAGATTAGCTACTCTTACCCCGGCACGTTCGGGGCTCTCATTAAAGGCGAACCACAAGCTCAACGACTTCAGCACTTAGTACGTTGCATTCCGAGGCTAATGACTGCATTGGACTGCGTGGGACTGGTAACCTATGCATATTCCAGGTGAAAAAGTGGACTATCCCCACGTTGGGCGTCGGACTCTTAGAGCTAAATCAACCAGTCGAATCTGACCTAATAGTTGCGGAAGATGATTTACCCTAGTCTAATCGGAGCATACAACGAACACATAATGCGATGATCATGCTCTAGTATTCACCTTACGAATCATCCGAAACTTTCCCAATCGACTAATAGCATCAAAGATTTGTCCTATCATCAAAGCCGGCTAATACTCCGTGTTGAATCAGTATGATATACGCCACTAGACTGGGGATGTACTACGATGTGAAACTTGAAAAGCGGCACCATAGATGGAGTATAGAATCTCAGGTGCCATACTCGTAACTGTCACACGTCGACACCCATATATTCGGGTTCCGGAGTGAGGGGTCGACTTCCTGGCTATCCAATTGCGATGGTGACCTGTTGTTAGGCGGGCCGCGCGTGAATAGTGAATGGCGCTCATAATGTCGGACCATCGCCCGTTTTCGCGGAGTGTTCCGACAACTATCGGGACGCGGCGAACTAGGGGGAACAGCAGAACTCCTAGAGTGACAGGTTTGGTTCATTTGCGACAATGGTGAATCTGAGTGAGGGCAGCTAATGCGCCGTCAATATACTTATTCACCCACGGCCCTGGCTAGAAATTTGCGCCCCGTGCGATTTAATTCGCTCAGGAGTAATGGAAACGCGAACAAAGGGGCTTTCTTGGGCGTGGCATGGTCAACTTTGTTAGCAGGGTATAGACAACCCTCGCCGCGGTTTACCATGAGTTCCGTACACTGTCGCTGTGAATGGTCACCAACTAGTTACGAGCACTGTGTCGTCTTATCCCTCCGGATGTTTTGGCTACCGAACAAGGAACCCATACTATAATTTTATACTTGACGGCATATAATCATGACAGTTGACATGGTCGCACTTTCGTGGCCCCTGGGTACCATCACCCCGGTCATCAGTGTTCTTCGGATCCCAGGCGAAGTTCCCTAGTAAGGTCGAACGGGAGTCAGGCCTTTACCATCTATCTCCTAAGCAAGCAATACCCTGGCTAGAGGCGTACGCGCGTGCTCTGGTAAGCTATGAGTCCATTATAAGCTATGGAAGTACGTCATCCCGCATCGAGCAGGTATTTGCTAGTGGGTATGATTGGCGGATTGGCCTACTCGGTGGGGTCCATTGTTACTCGAGACAAAGTCTGAACGGACTATTCTCCAGGCCGCCGGAGATACTGACAGAGAATATCGTCCTTAACAAGCACATCGACCTAACCAACAGACACAGGCCCAGATCGTTCTACGTATTCTTATCTGTAGCATATAGATCACTTAATTCACGCCGATGATAGGTTGGCAAATAGCAATTAATGGTAGTGAGTATTTTAGGGCCGAAGTATCATTAATTGCATGTTTTCGCGCCAACACTCGTTAGCGGTCGCGTTTCGGGTCGTTGGAGCCGAGCGTATACCATTCCGACAGGTAGCCAGACAACGCAGATTAATCATCCCTTAAGGCGAAGAAATTCTGTGGGCGAAAAAATTTAGAGCACCGGTTAGGGTGGTATCGCGAGCTGTGAATGAGTTGAGAAGACCTACGTTCGTGGTAGAAGCGACTCATTCCCTGTTATAGTTGACGTAATGCTCCTCGGTTCCCTAACCTCGGCGTTACTCTGGACGAGTTAGTGGTACCAAAGGCAACGCTAACACGGACGTTATCGTTCTTAGAGACCGTAAGCGCAAATACAGTACTAGAACGCATGTCAACTCCACTACCGGGAACCCATTAAAGTCAAGGATCGTGATACAACAATGAATCGGGAAACGTGAAACGAAGAGATATTTATGTGACAATTGCAGGAGACATATTCGACTATGGATCTGAGTTGAAAAGAGACCACGTAACCATTTAGGCGGACAGCTGTCCTCTGCACGGACGCACAGCAGCGCATAATATTAGCCAGTATGCGAGTCTTTGACGCCCGAACCATGAGGGTCGAATAGCTTGTAGTCCGCTCTGAATATATGTGTCTAGGTCCATAGCGGCCCACGCTACCGGTGAGTTTTGCTCTTAACGACCAGGTGCACTGAGATCCCTCAAAACCAGCTAATCTACCCTGTGCTAACCAAGCCGGATGTGCTCTTCCGGTGTCTGGATGACGGCTGTTATAGTAGGAGCCCACTTTGTCGGGCTCCAGGCTGGGAGGTGTACCCCATTACTTCGGCTTACGAAGTCACCCGGTGCCACTGTTGAAAAACAGTGGCTATGGTGAAGATCCCCTTCGGTGTAGCGCAAAACTTAAACACGGGAAGCGGGTTACCGGCCTCCCGCCGATACAGATCGTTTCAGTGTTACATCCGCAGGCTAGCAATCCTACGCGTTACCAACCGACAGACCGTCTAGACGCCAAGGTCTGCGGACTGCAGGAAGTCTTCATTAGGAAGAGTTAGAGGGTTCCACCGTCTGGTCTGATACGCAAGAACAGATTTCTCGTGTGACTGGTCTCCCGAATCCCACTCTAGAGGTTCGATTAACAATTACCTCAGCCACCCTCGGTGAGACAAAAGACAGTTCGCACAGCCCTATTCGCGGGACTGGTCCTGAACTAACATAGTTCCACACCTGTTGGTTTCGCGCGGTGCGCCCTGTAACAGCTCGTTTACTTTATCTCTCCGAGTAGAGCCTCGGATGCAGCTCCGGCCAGGCCGTCAATTTAAGATTATGCTATAGGACCGACGATCAGAATATACACCCACAATGACCGATGGACCATGTCCAGTTAGCGAAGTGTGTCGCACCGACGGCAGATCTCCGGACACCCGCGCACGCAACTAAGGGGTAGCGGTACGAAGCGATTAAATCCGGGGAACGGGTGGATTGGAACAGTAACAGGTATAATCGCGACTAGTAGAGCAGTATACTAACGCTTAGGGGAGAGCGAGCCAGATCCACTACGAGATGACATCAATCCTGGGTAATCGCTGCTCCGGATGTGCCCTAGGCTAGTTCCAAATTTAGGGCAACGAAAATTACTCGTTTGATCTCATTCGGTAGCAGAAACTCTACTATTTGAGGTACTAGCTGCGCTTCGAGGGTTCAGTCGGCTCTGTCCCTGAGCAGGATCACACGCCCCTAAGGGCGACTGTTTTAAGGTTGTGCCAGACACGGATGGCTAGCAATTTTGAAACTCATCCAGAGGTACCATTGTGGCATCGTTGTATTAATAGCGATGCTCCCGGCCGAATATACAGGAGCCTTGTTAACTTAAAC
The DNA here is from genome assembly GCF_018977255.1 of Callorhinchus milii. Taxonomy (NCBI): domain Eukaryota; kingdom Metazoa; phylum Chordata; class Chondrichthyes; order Chimaeriformes; family Callorhinchidae; genus Callorhinchus; species Callorhinchus milii. The sequence goes on from NW_024705164.1 coordinate 19,297, forward strand.
CTAAGGATGTGAACATTAATTATCATCTTGGTACGCTTACCGTACTCTGGAACGAAAGGTATCTTCGGTCGTTCAGAACTGCTATTCGGAGGAACAAGGAAAGCCTGACAGTTATGCGCGTTGGTAAGAAAAATCAACCTCCTTGATAGTTTCTAATATTGAGTGGAGCCTCCACTAAAAATATGAAGGAAAGGAGTTAGGTTCACGCTATAAGGGCTTGGCCCGCCCAGAGCCGTAACAACTATGTGAAAGGTCTGCGGCTGCAGACGGATAGTCTGTTGCACACGGTACTACACTTGGTTACCGAAATCCAAGTTGGTCTACGCGATCAATCCATTATCATGTCCAGGCAACATGACCAGATTGCGTTTTTGCTAGCACAGCTTTTACAGGATTCAAGCGGAGCTTGGCATGGTTCGTGGAGATCTTGGCACAGATTTTGCGAGGAGCATGTGTTGTATGCGCTTTTTTGCCGTGGGTAGAACCTCAATGGTGGGCGCGTGAAACAGAGTCGCACCTTCGCTGTGCGGGGGCTTTCTATTGCCAAGGATCCCTGTTGGACGGGCTTAGGTTTTTTGTGAAGGGGATCAAGACGATCACCCAAAAACTGGTACATAGCTAGAGGATTATTCGTGATAGGCTCGCGCTGAATATAGTACTCTTAGAGGCCGGCAGCGCTGAGATTATAAGAACCACTTTTATGAACGTTCGTCCTACGCGACAACGCTCCCGAATTAGGCTTGAAGAACGTTACTGTTGCTCGCTTCAGGAGTTCAGCCAAGCTGAACCGCCGATAGATCAGTGTTCCCATCCACATATTGTATTGAGCGGTACCTACGGAATCGCTATTATTATTACCCATAAGTTCCCTTCAATGCGAAGCGCACTATCACTGTGTACGTCAAGCTTACATCCGTGGCAACCAGAGCCAGGCTATCATTAAGGGTGAATCAATACCAATATTGCGTAGAGATAAACGGGAACCTTTGCGCCCTTCAGCCTTATTCCGCTAAGATGGACAGATCAAGGAGTATATAGGTCATTGGCCGCCATATTAACACACACATGTAGTATGCCCACGCTAGGGCATGCTAGAAGATCGACTAGAATCACTAGCGTGTAAGTGGACAGTAGAGGCTTGTTTCAAAATCGGCTGTAACTGTCCCCTGTACCAAGCGTCGTCGGTATGGGGGTCTTACTTGTGTGCCCTACTGCTAACGTTGCTGATCTCAGACAAACCCGACTCACTTCCTGCGATCACCAGAGAATCGTTGTTGCTCATCCACACGCCTCTCGCTGAAGCTCGTCATGGGGCACGAGGGACGCGAGCCAAGTAAAAAAATACTGTCGGCTTTACCCGAACGACGTAGGTGTTGGACACATTTCCGAAAGGCGTCACACAAGCGTTGTCTAGCTATCGGTACTCACTAAAACCCCTTTAGGACTCTCTCGGCACGGGGTATGGCTCACGATCTTCTGTGACGTAAGGGAGTTGAATCCTCTGTCCCAAAGGCTAACAATTGAATGGTCACACCGTGCGCGTTCGATCTCCTTCCGTATGTCTTAAACTAAAGTAGACCATATGTCGGGAATCGCCGTCTTAAACTACGCAGTGATATCCGAACAAACGGATGGATTACCCGTCATCACCCACGTTGGCCTGGGGGTGCACAACTGGATGTACTAGACACCTATACACTGAGAGATATCTGTTCCCTGCCTATAGTCTGAACAAGGAGCGGAGGGTGGTTTCTTCTTTTACAAAAGAAGAGAGAGAGCACGCTGTGATGATCACCTTAAGCAGACAATTGTGCCACGTGTAAATGAATTACTGCGATACAGGCAAGGAAGTTCTAGTAAAGGACTGAGAGTCAAGCTAATTTCTGACTCAAGATCACCCGGCGTTCAAAATTTGGAGTCAGAGTTGGATTGGAAGTACGTGAAGGCGGTCAGCACCGGGAGGATCTGACAAGAGCGAGAGAACACTCGTTTGTGTGAGGATCATCTAACATTCACCCACAAACGAAAGGTTATGTCGTAGTCTCAATTGACGACCGGTATTTTAGTGAAGAAATGACACGTGGGCGTCCCGTCTCGCTCAGAGCTGCTAATTATCGTCTCACCAGGAGATGTAGTGGCATAGTAAGGCCCACGGCCACAGATCGGAAGTAAAGCCGCTCTCCCAACACGCCAGGTACGTAGTTCAGAACTTTCAAGACTGACGTTGTGGAAATAATGTATGTTATCGGGTCGCTGTGAACTCCCTCGGACCGTGCGATCGGTGAAGAGTCACGTCGTAATGTGAGGCCACGGTACCTGTCAGCAGTTAAAATTACTGATGTTTGCTGTCTCATCGCCTATATGTCTATTGGTGCTCTACACTCATATTGGCGCCATTCTGGCGGATTGTAAGGCCAGGGTGTTCCACTGAGCAGTATCGGATAGGGTCTAAGGCAGAATAGGAAAACTTCCCTCCCAGCAGACGCGTATCATATGTTACCATCAACCCTGATCGAAAGATCGATTGTTCGGTAAAGCGAAAAGGCTTGTACGAAACACCCCCCTTCATAAACACAGGGGGGTAGACGTATTGATCTTCGGGGTGGAATACTCCGGCGTCACAAGGCAAACTATCTCCAATATCGTGTTCGTGATCTTTGCACATACTTCCGCCCAAATGCAACGACGCAGATGTACCAAGGATATTTGTGTCCCACACAACTGACCTCGCCGTTTCGGAGTTCGAAAACGTTGCGGGTTTTCTTCCATGAAGCTGTTTGCTAGTCCGTGGTTTTGATGCGCTACTCCGCCCTCGCATTCTCTATATGGACTCCCGCACGTCGCGCTAGATACGATGCCGCCGACCCGGAGAGTAGATTCGGGTAGGTAGGCATCAACGGCATTCTCTCACGACACGCCCGGACTTGGCCGTTGCAGTTTTTCTATACACAAGAGTCAAATTTAACGCGCTAGATGTTCCGTATACTTTGCTCAAGTAGAAATGCCCCATTCCAGTTATCTCAAAAACTGGTCTGCAACGTAAGGGGACCCCTATAAGCATCGCACTTGAGCGTTCTTTATGGACGTGAGGCTGACCATGGTCAGGCCGGGGCTAGACTGCTCGGAGAGAGTTCTATACCAATAGTCGTTAAGCACAGTAGCGCCGCTATTTGAAGCGGGACACTAATCTTTCAAAACGACTTGTTGAACAGGATGTACATTCTGATGCTACTGTCTCGAAGTCGATTTTATAGACCATGATAGTATGTATTGGTACCGCCCGCCATACTTGATCTACCGTCTTCCTACTCTTAACCAGTACTTGGAGCTCTTAGAACGATCCAAGTTAAGCTTCTTTAATGTATGGGCATTAACTGCCGACAGACTCTTGAGAGTGGATGTCACTTTCTCGCGATAGTCTATAACTCGGACTTCATCAGATACGACTCCTTACGCAGTCCCTATGTCCTCTAGATTCGATCACAGGATTTTGACTAACGGGATCCTACAAAGAAGGCAAGTCCGCCGAATAATCTCTGATTGCGCTGTCGTCCTACAGGTATCGAACTCCTCAGCCTTGATGAATCTGTAATGCGAATGCAGCGAAGTGAAAGTTTATTGCATTAGGAGGGGGGAGCAATACTAGAGAACCTGTCCTTGAGATTCCTTTGAGGTGGGGGAGGCGGGCCCCCATCAGGAAGAAATATTATTGCGCCGGTTCTTTAAGTAGCGTCCGCGGAAGCCCCAGGTACCCGAGAATACATGGGCGCGCGGGCAACAATGCCCTGGGGTTTCAAGGCCCTTATGGCTTAGCCTCTTTGAAAGAGTACCAACGCCAGCCTTAAAGTGGACACGCCTGTTTCTCGGGATCCCCCCGGTTGCTGCGCTAGATCAAAACTAAAAGTTCAGGTAAGCGAATGCGAGCTATCAATAAACAATTACTATCGTTGGGACGCGCCCCCAACCGTCATTTAGCTTATGATCGACTACGCGAGCTCCTCCGCCCCGGCCGGAAAGCTAGTTAGGAAGGCGCCGCCGACAATTAAGACTTCAAAGTAAGCTTGATATTTCGTTAAAGTGATTTCTTCGCTTATCCTAGAAACGGCCGTGGTACGGACTGAACTAATCGGGGCGCCCGTACTGCATTACAAACCTCCCCGGCCCTCCTAAGCTGGCGGGACAGACTTTGAGCAGATACGGGGACTTTGGCACACGCCCGCATAAAATCGGGCTCCCACGATGTATTTACCTCCGCGTCCGGGCCCTGATGAGACTTTTTCCCGAGTTACCCGAGCCTTTGACCCATGTTGCCACTGCGAATAAGCCTCACATTCGTTAGATATGATAGACCAGTGTACCTATTACTTGCTGAACGCCTATACACAACCTCACATCAAAACGGTTCAGGTAGGGCGCAAAGTTCTTAGCACACCAAAGTGTAACTTTCGAAGAAGCTTAGACTTCTAACACACAGGAATCTTATTTGTATAGCCCGGATTGAGTGAATAGAGAGCCCAGACTGTCATCCTCTTTCGCACATCCGTTATGTGTGGACCCCGACGTATACCTCGGGGTCCAAAAAAAAGCGGTGCCCAGATAGAAGTAACTCCATGCGCTTTATCTCAATACGGCATGTAGATACGCTGGGTGGGCCAATGTTCTTACATGGTTACGTTAGGGGACATACCCAATACTTAGCCGCGCGTTTAAACAGGACGTGGAGGATTCTCTAGCTCAGAACCATCCAACGTAATTGCATGGGTTTTCGATTATCATTGGCATTAAAGGGGGTGCCTCTAGCCTACTTCATCGTCCCAGAAGCGGTAGATCGCTAGCACAAACGACCCATAGGTCGAACAACTCGCAATGGAGTAGGGCTTAGAGGGGCAGGCTTGCTTGGCCTCAAGGACTGGGAGACTCGACTCTGTTTCTTACCAAATTATGTGGATGGGGCAATGTCGCCTGCTCTTTTGAGGTCCGCCGTTATTACTCCGAAGAGGCCCGCGTGCCTCTTCCCTATAGAATGTATATGTTACTTATAAAGCTACCTCCCACCTGTTGTTATAGAAGGGGCAAGCGCTTTGACACTTTCAGATTATAGGAAACAAAAATCCTTTTGATACGCAGAATTGGGAGCGCTGACTGACCCCTCTCACGCGTATAGCGCCTTGTGAATGCTTTCGCATGGAAAGGGCCGAAGACCAATCAACGTGGCCATCGGGGAGTGTGCCTGGAGCGTTACTATGCGACGATCCTTAGCTAAGGAGTATTTTTCCTACAATCCACCTAAAGACATATTGCGATGGGAAAACTTGTCGTCAGGTTCAAGACCGTGTGCTGCACGGGTGGAAGCACTCTCATGTACAACAATAGGGCAACTGTGTAGATCGGAAAGCGGTCATTTACTCGACCGAGACCACACGCGCCCACCAAAGGGAGGACATGGAGTAGGGAATAAATGCTCCTCAAACTCTTATAAGCATTACACTCCAGGGGCTTTACGGCCCTTTTTCCGCCGTCACGAGTTGCGTACTCCGCTTTCCATTTCCAGGCAACGCGTACACGGGGCCGCTACGCTCTTAACCGCCTTTCCAACGGACGCAACCACCGCCGAGGGTGGCGGTGATCTGACCCTGTTCGAATAGAGACTGAATTCGCCCATTCAATCAAGTGCTTAGATTGTGTAAACCCATCGATTAAATGAGTATTGTATCACGGATGCATACGACCGGCAAGGGACCTAGTCCAATAATAGCTCCACTAGGGGGCCGAACGAGGTGCAAATTGGAACGCAATTTTAAGATAACTCCATTACCCGTTCATACGTATAACTGTATGAAAACAAAGCACGATCCACCGACTTCTCCCCGGCATATGATGGCAGGTTGTCGTCAAAATTTCGTATCTCGACGTCTTGACGGACATCACTGGCCCATCTAAAGTTTTGGTACTTTAATGTTAGGGATCATGCGGCATGGATTCCCTCCGTATCCTAAATCTGCCTAAGCCACAGAGCGTATCGCAACCATATCCCCGGAGAGACTACCATGGCGTGCGAATTGTGCCCCGCCAAGATATATCGTCACTAAAAAGACTTGAATTTCGACACATCTCAGTAGACAGCCAGAGCGGCCTGCATCAATCGGTCCCCTCTACGCCCTCATTGCAGCCGCAGAAATATCCCTAGACGTGGCAGGTATTAAGCAGACACCATTCACGATAACCATCAATTAATAGGTCGATACCGTTTTGGGAGTAATTATGCCCGGGACCAGATGGTTGGGAGGACTCGCACGCTTTCTTGCGGTGAAGAAATTATTACATGATACTTCCACTAACCTTTCTCCCGATAAGGGGCCGGTAATTGATAATTGACTGGAGCGTTGGGTAAAACATGCATTCTATAGCAGCGTCGCCAATAGGTCCTGCGATCGTTTTGGTACAACGCTGTCTGCAATTTAGCTATTCTCTCGACATCCACGAGAGGTGCTTAAATAGTTCACACGTTTTATAATGTATCATGGTAAGCACAGATAGTAAGGTCCGTAGTGGGACAATCGGCCTAGAATAGCGCACACTACTGTAATGATGGATCGATACGAGTCTCTTTATTGGCATGCCACCGTCACTTTCTACCCTAGATTAAGCAGCCGAGCCTGGAAAGTCCAGAGGACAATCAAAGTGCTTCAGTTTCAAACGGAGGAGTAAGGGCCATAACTCTGAACAGGGCCAAATGGGGGCATAAGATTAAGTCGCCTCTCATATATATGTATCCGGGCTTCCACACATAAGGAGCCTGGGGATACCCGATCACGGATTGGTCCAAACTCCATAACGGACGACTCGCACGCAGGCCTAATATGGAAGCCCTCGTCCCCCTTGGTTATTATTTCACACCCAACTTAATGACGACTAAGTCAATGAGCGAACAGGCTGCGGGGTCGGCCGCTCCCCGCATTCCGGCACATTGACCGGTTTTATTTGCATCAACGTGAAGTCACTGCGTGGGACGTCTACTCCGACATGAGGGCACGCGGTGATTGGGCCGGTCTAACGTTCGAGGCGTGGAAAGTCGGACCTAACCCCCGATGACCCCGTCACATTGATGTTTAGAGTTAAGTCATAGAGCTGCGAGATGTCCCTCGATAAAGTAGGGTTCCGGTCAATGGTGCGGCAGAGCCTTGTGAACGGTGTCGCAGAGCCTACGATTGACAGGACGCTAACACCATAGTAAGGTGCGCTGGAGTGACTAGCACTAAACTACATAAACGAGCTCCTGAATAAGGCACACAGTCTTGTAATCAACCTCGAGTTGTCACACCGAAAGTCTAGTAATCTTTACGACTGTTTTTCCCCTAGTAGCACAATCTCAGTATCGGTGACTGAGCATTCACGGGTCTTGTAAGGTCCACTGACATTAGATCTTAACTTGAGAGTCTGACAAAGCGAGAGCACCTATATCCTACGTTTACAAGTAGAAGGGCTCTTGTGCTCAGACTCGCGGATATGTGATACGGGAGGTCGTATCTTACCGCGAACGGTCGCTAACTTCCAAAGGTGGACGTGCGCGGCGCTCATGTGCCCGTGATGGGATTGAGTATCAATAAATAAGTTTAATGGTTATTAGGTGATCGAGCGTATGCGAAATCTTAGCAACCTGTCAGTAAGGAGTTCTAATTCGAGCGCAAAAACTATTCGCCATCGCCCATCACTGAGCGAATGCGGGTATGCAGTTCGTTAAAAGGCGTAGACTGACGATGACGATAATCAGTCTTTGAGCACCCTCCCGGGTGGGTTTAGTGATTTCACTGATTCTAGTTCCCAATCGGTAATTTTTCTGTCCCGGACATAGCTCTCCGAGATCAATCGCTCTGTACGCGGGTCATGTTCCCCCCGACAAGGTCAGCAACAAACTAGTAATTGGGTAAATCAGCAATAAGTGACTTTTATCACGCGCTAGGCGTATGATGGCAACCCGCAAGTACCGGAATTGGCCTGAGCAGGTAAGCGTCTCAATACAGCTTTTTTGGTACACCAAATCGTCGCGCACGCGTAACATCAAACTTTTCATGGTAGTAACTACAATCCACACCAGCTATGGCACGAGCACGCGGAACAACCGCCTATAGACGCTCATGGTAAACCCACAGGGACCGGAGTTGGCATGCTATTCCCAATCACATGCAAACCACTTACGAGCTTAAGGATGTTCCAACATATGACTGGACTTGAAAGGTTTATTCGAACACGTTTTATGCGCGAGGTCCACCTGACACGGGAGATTGTGGATCGTTTATGATAGCGCCCAAAATCCTGATCAGCTAACTAGTATGAGGAAATGTGGACCATAGTATGTCTGCACAAAAGGGGAGCAATCTATACACATGGGAGATTTTCCTGGGGACTGAGAGACAGTGTGCCAGGGTTACGTGCGACTCTAATTGAGGTCTGATAGTCGCTTGTGGTAAATACATCTCCTCCAATTGAGCATTTTTAGATGTGTCGGCGATCATGACCGGGTTAGAAAGGCCCCCTATCGCGTGCGGGGAAGTCCTATTTAGTGCCTGGCAAGTACACCGAGGTTTGTGAATGGTGCCCAAGCGCGCGTGGACTCGAGGGCAGCCCGGTAAAACGCCTATCTACCGTGGTGCGGCACAAATTATATCGTATCTAATTTACAATAGAAGGGCATCAGTTGTAGCCCGACGTACGAGTCAGAGAGGTGTAGGCGACTCTTTTCTAAATGGCCAAAAGGAGGCTCGGGCTGTCTGTGACTAAGGTAGCTGACTTATGCCCCTCCCCGAAAGTTTGGAAATATACTGGCAGTCGGTATGGTCTTCTGCCCATGGGCATTGCAACTGCCAGGGGGAACATGCATATAACACTTCGCTTGCGTGCAAACTACGCAAAACAACTAGGCAGAGGGGCTATTTCCTGCCTCATCATGTGTTAGTTGGTGCCTCTGACTTCCGCTCGGGGCAGCTCGCGGTGTAGGGCGCATCCCTTGAGGGTCGTTGAATGTACCGACGTACTCTCTGGGCCAACGCAGATGGAATGTGCAATGCTTTTGGCAACGAACACTAGCGATGTAAGTCCCACGACAGGATTAATGTGGTTATACCAGACGCAATTTCCAATCTCTCTGATCTAAGTTCTGGGGGGAACGCAGGAGAACGGATACACCACGCGGAGCTAATAATTGGCCGATTATATAACCGTGAATTGATGATGGTGTTAAGTGGCAGGAGTACAATAGCCATCGGGGGCTAAGGCGTTAAAGCCCGAGCATTTATCGTTAAATTGTTAAAATTTAAAAAAATCTTCTCCGGGCGTACTAGACGCTCCAGATTGCATGAGTGTCCAATTGCCTCATTGCTGGTATAATCTGAGGGATGAGTGTATGTTGGCGTAGATCCACATACTGAATCAAGTTGTGGCAATAACATCTCCCATTCCTGTAGGATGGAACGTGATGTATACTGTACCGCTGCCAGTAACAATAATACGCTCAGAAGGGCAACACTAATTGCGCGTGTCTAATCGGGAGCTGTTTTTTGGCTTCGAATGTTGGATAGCTATCCTGGGAGGAACCATTGCCGCCAATACAAAATAGGGTTCGTTCAGATGGCACGAGAGTGTGTATCGCGATACTGTTGCGAATAGGAGAACGAGACGATCTGTGGTATCCATGCGCATGGGGCGGGAGCTGCAGTGAGCATCGGCCACCTTACGCTAATCGGAGATCAGCGTCGCCCCTGATGGCCGAGCGCTCTCATAAGCACAATTCCACCTCTTGACCGTAGACGAACCAGCCAGCTAGATGCTTATAGAGCGTAGAAACATACGGCTTACAGTTATCTCCGGTCGCGAATGTTGAGGCTTTCGATTTAAGGCAGTCCTCTAGCCCATGTCCTACGCTAATTCGTCTTATGAAGCAGGCGGGATAGGGCATTGGTATTCTAGCCATCGGGAGGTCCAATTCAAGGCAGACAAGTACTGGAGCCGGAATAAGAACCAGTGGTTTGGCACGGGGGTTATAGGCGCCACGCGTACCAACAAAGTACAAGCAAACCTGTTTTATAGTGGTCAAGTCAGAGTGCCCGTGAGCTAGGTAAGCTACGAATGCACACCAGTCCCCCCCGCACCATAGCATATCTTAGAATAAATTCCTGCCTCTCAAAGTTACGGACTCCCAAGATAGGCCATTGGTTCAGCAGAAAAAGCTGGGGTCGCCGTTAAGATCTATAGCGGCGGACCAGATCCAAGGCGAAAATAATTATTTAAAAGCGATTCTTACCGCCTTTTTTAACTGCAGAATTAGGTTACAACTCATCCAACAGTCGTTGCATATATAGACGACGAACTCTGCATACACCTTATTGCAAGTCCGCTTGGGAGGTACTGTCGACCCGTCCAAATGACCCATCATAATGTATAGATCCTGGGAACTGACCACTGCTCACATATACATGCAACTATCCATGAATACTATTACATCTCGAAAATACCTACGTGTGTTGGAACTTATTCAGATGCCGCATGAGTCTAACGAGGCGGAGACGGAGCAGAACCATGGTAGTGCAGTCCGAGCTGATCTACAGGAATACAAATTTATGCAAACGTCATATTGTCTTTTGCGCTTGAGAAAAAGTGGTTAGTGGACTCTAAAAGGTGAGTACCAAAGACAGTAAACATCTAGGTGCCATGCGCGGTTATTCTTATACATCTGGCGTGTAATGCCCTCGAGTACTGATCGAGCCATGTTAAACTCAGTTGCTTCGAAATCCTGCTCGTATATGTGTGTGCGCTGACCCTTCGTTGCTGGAATAAGATAAACATCCCTTAGATCAAGTATGTTTTCCCGGTCAAATTGTTGACCCGGTAGCTAGGACTGGATGCAGCGGTAGTGTCTAAATCGACCTTTTGCCGGCCTGTGACGGTTAGATGACAGCCCTCGGCCAGGGCGACGCTCCGATGAAGGCTGCGAGAGATAGCCCTTCAACAATCGAACCTGGGGGACATCAGCTCCTGCATCCGCCAGCTGCCTATCCCGGCCACGGGCTGAAGATATTAGACAGTCCGTCCTATAGCGTGCCACAGTTGACTCTTGGACATCTACTATAGTAAATTATGATAAATTTTCTATTTATCGAAGGGACTTCATAGGTAGCTCACCATTCGGTCGCTGGAAGCTCACTGGCACAAAGGGTGCTCGCCCGCTATGTGCTCTGGAGGCGGCGACCTAGAGCGTCACTAGTTCGAGGCTGGACTGCGCCTAAGCTTCGCATCACGAGGATAGCTTGTTCCAGAGGGGGAGCTCCGCTATCACTTCTAATGTACTTACTTATCAAAGGTTGCAACCTAGAGCATACTACCTCTCAAGAGACCGGCTAGAACGGCGTCTTGGAACTACCATTGTGATTACATCTAATAAATGGACTGGGGAGTTACCTATGTCAACCCGGTACCACCTGCGGGTTAGGCTGCGTCACCGCATCGTAGACAGAGGGCTTTCCATTAGACTTTGACATAAGCGTCGTGGCCCTAGTCCTCTATGATCCCTGGCTTGAGCGGTTTTTAGCCACTGTTTAACTTACCCTAGAACTATTGTTAGACATTTTCGACTAAGGCCAATGAGCGATGTGTACTGCGACAAAAGGCTGAGTTCACTTGGATTGTGAGATGAGTCTAATTTACCCGTGGCTAGGATTCACTAGTACACTACTACGTCTAAGGGAATGACTTTAAACTTGGCAAACACCGAAAACTGATGTGTCATCGGTGCTGAATATCGTGTGTTCTCGTTATCCGGAGTGCTTACGAGGTCCTTACCCAAACGCTTAATTCACTACTAGTGGCTCCGCCATTGCCGCAACCGAGCGTTTGGACCCAAAATTCCAAAGGCTTGGATTAAAAAGACTTACCGACTCCTTTAGTTCGTCCTCCATAGTGCATACAAGAGCCCGGACTCGTTTAACACCCGCACTTCGTAAAGGTACTGCTTATCTCAGGCGAGCCCAGACTACTAACTGGCTGCGTCCGGCTTGAATCACCGGCAGCGTCCTCTCAAAGAGCATGAAAACTATTCGGCGATATTAAGCCCGTAGGTAATGGCGTATAGGATAAGCCTCCACCCCATAACCGCATTGCTCACCGCTGGTAGTCGATAGTGATTAAAAATAGCAAGAGGGACAGTTCTGCTGCGCCAGAGTTCTGCATCATACGCGACACCTCTCGTGGAATGTCGATATAGTCTGGTCATTAAGAAGCCATGGTCTAATACAGTAGAGATTGTTCGGTTTAGGACGCGGCTCAGTACAATCAGTTTGTTACATCGAAGAACCTACTCAATGACCCGCTTTACAACGAGACACACGGCGTATTGGAGGGCTGGAGTGCAAACCCTACTTGGTTGGCCAGACATATTGCGGTAACCCAGTTGCAATAGTGTGATATTAGGATATCTTCCCATTTACTATAGTTAATCTATTAGCCAAAGTTGTCGCTATGATTCCTATCTGCAAGCATACATTAGACCCTCAAGGGAGCGGCTCACGAAGCGTAAGTGGAACCGGATACCACGAATCCCACCCCATCGAGATCAACCAAATGACTCAGGTCCGTAGTATATGTACCTTCTCTCTACATCCAGCTTCAACGCTCAATTCTCACTAACAGTTGCAGAGTGTTTTTCCATGGGTGTTGTATAAAACTGGCACATCGGTTGGCCCGGTCTGTTACATTTTATGTGAACAATCTGTTAGTCTAAAGGGGATTAGGATGACAGTTAGGCACCCAACGCATTTGGAGATTATTCCCGGCATTGTTTACTATGCGTGGGTGAACGAATCATACTCGCCTCTAATGAAAACTTTTTTGATCTAAGTCACACGCTAGTGGAGCACGCGTGAAGCTATTTGCTCCGTGACGTGGGCCTTCTACGCGCTGATAACTATTCCCGCTGGGACAAGCAGGTTTGGAGTGGAAGGTACTAAAACCACATAATAATTAGTAGGTACTTCTTAGAAAAACAGACGAAAGGGACAAGCTTAAAGCTCCCACTACAGAGGCCAAGGCGACTTGACTGGGGCGTGTCCTCTACAGGTTAGGTGCGAGCTTGCTCTCTGGGCGACTCCCTAGGCCCGAGGCGCCCCATGAAATGCGCGACGGTAAGAATCTTGAACGCGTTTGGGGCGCTGGCAATTGATACCCAAGGACCCCAAGGATATGTGCTACTGCTACTCCACGTCATATTAGGTCCACTTGCCCGGCAGAGATCAACCGTGTAGGGCCATCCACTAGATTCCCTCTGTATTGTGGCTCCGCGCTGAACGGTAACTGCGCTTCACTTCCGTAACAAAACAGTTGAAAGAGCACAGGTCATGGTGCTCGAGACTGACACGGCTAGTGGATTATGACATAAGGGTGTTGAGCGGTTAAATACTAGTACTACTGATGATGGATCTAGTAAATTCTCAGAAGAGTTAGGCTCTATACCGTTGCTGGCAATAACATAGGTGAATTCAAAGCATGAACTGTAGAATGCCGTCAAACGCGACTTCTGGAAGTAACCCGCGAGCGGGGTAGGTCTGCCACGACTAGCAGTATGTAAAATTCCTCCTATACTATTTTATAAATTATTAATCAATGTTATCGCGGGTCAAGTGAAAACAAACAGGGGAGTTCCGTCTAATAGTGGAGAATCGCATCTTCAGCCCTTGTAACTTATCAGAGCGCGACAGGCTTACGGATATCCCTCGTGATTGTTACTGCGGCTAAATAGCCACCAGTAGAGATAGCAATATCACAGGGGCAGTAGGTGTACAGTGCCAATGACTAGGGTAGGACTGACAAATTAACAGGCAGAATTAGACGTACTAGTACTGGGCGAAAGAAAGGCGTACCGGCGGCGGCACGCTGCTATTGGCGTGCGTTGGTCTTCCATGCCGCTCTACTGCCAGTCTTGTGTGTCCGCTATCACTATACGGCCCGTTGTCGCGCGCCAGTTAGCCAAAACTGCTGCCAAACGGGTCGGAGTTACAAATTCTTCCGGAATTTCGCTCGAATCCTTGATGCGTTTTTGTCGGGCAATTAATTTATTGTCTGGATGGTCGTACGTCCAAGAGTAGGCCTACCATCGGGGGGTCTGACGGTTATACAGGAACCTTTAATAAGCACTGTGTTATACTATTCATCCGACATTATACCGTTGACCAATAGTGAACAAAGTCCACGATAGGTGTATCATAATCGGCTGACCGTTTTGGCTCCTGTACGCGGAACTTGAGACCGTTACAGACTAACTCAGGATGAATGAGGCTCTTATGGCCTTCCAGTTCCTGCTCGACAGCCATGCAGTAAGACACGCGACCTTTCTTCCATCTATCCCGATCGAATCTGAATAGTCCGGGTGATTCGTAAACTTCAACAGCGTGCATCCTATACTGATTCACACTCCGTCCGTGGGGCATGCTCCAAATCCGATATCATATAGATTAGGATGTAGTCTCTCTAGGTTCATGAATATGTCAGTTCGGACAACAGTAATCTCAGCGGCACTGATATGTTCGGGATGCTGGCACAATTTTCGTTGAGACGAATCGGCAAACTGAATAACAAAGATAGCGTGCACGCGGCAAGAATGATGAGCTGTGTGGCTCAGCCCGTGCGCACTATTGCCAGGGTAAGTGACGATATTGGCTAGGCGTACATTTTTACGGTTCCAAGCCGATCTGTGTTCGCGTAATCCCCTGCGGCAAGTGGTATCACTCCCCGTTAATGCAGAGAAGTATGCCGAGGCCTTAAATCCTGCAGCTCAAGAAACATCGCGGTTCGGCATTTGGCCTTTCAGAAAGGACTAAGAATATGTAACATACTATGTGAGTCAGTGTCGGAGATTTTGAAGAATTGCCCGGCGAAATCCTTAGTGATCGGTTTCTAATTCGTAACGTTACTATGTTCGGTTCGATTTAACGCGGAAGGAGGTACGGGCCTACAGGAGACACGACGGCACTGAGTACGATTTATGGCAGCCCGGTCAATTAGACGCTTGGAATATCCAGTCCCCATTATTCTGCAACCTACGAGGTGATGATTCGTAAGATCAGTTATCAGTCGCAGCGGTCTGCATTAAACTACGCACGGCGGGACGAAATGAGCTGGAGTATCACGTCGTGTGTAGCCTTTACAATCTCAGCGCCCTGGCCGCACGAGATGGGCTAAAGACCTGTTGCATGGAGAATTTACTTCACTCGGCCCTCATGGAGGTACGGGACGAGCGTGGCGAAAAATTGCTATTTACCGCCTATATGTATAGCCATCGTGCTGGTGGAGGGCGCAAACCTTGACCATCAAGGTTAAGGGGTGAATTAAAATGCTGGCGGGCGAATGGAACAAAGGTAGATGTTATATGCAAGATTTCTTGTCATATGCGTTTTTACCCTAGGTTAAATGGTAATTTGTTGGCGTTACATGCTGGTACAACAGACAGGAGAAGTCATCATCGCCGGTTCTTTTGCAGCGTCTCAAGCATTTCTCCCACTAGTGTCCTGAGAGAGGCCACTATCTGCCAGGTCTCCCGTCGTACAACTGACGATACGCGGAAATACACGTGAGAAGGTAAACACACGCATCGACGATCAGACATTACACTTTGAAATACTTGGCGCCTGTTGAAAATGAGACCGTATCGTAAATACAGGGAAAACGATACGTTACTCTGACGTTCTAAGGAAGGTTACCTAAAGACAATGTATGTCGGTTATATAGTATGGAGTTGTTCATTGTAGAAATGCAATCGTATTTTGAGCACAAGACTTACTCAGTCGCCAGTAGTGGAGCAAGCACTTGTACACACGGACGGGAACACGGCACAATCTTAATTGAAAAAAGAGCTTTGCGTCGTTACCGGGTACAATAAACATGTTTACTCGAGTGCAGCAAGTTTGGTGCGAAACATCAGATCCCAAGGCCGATGCCATCCGACTGGATGCTCGTCAACCATCTGTCACTGGGCCCAACGGTCGATAACGTCAGAACAGTAACCCTAGGGTGCTTGATTCATCCTGCATTTACGGGGAAAAATGTGGAGGTATCGCTAGGCGTGCTACAACGACTACAGTTACTTTCCCATCTGCAGCAGTGCTGCAAATTTTAAGCGTTAGTCTAAAAACATGTTTACAATTACAAAGGATAATCTCGCCTGGACTACCAACTCAACGATTAAAACGAACTGCGTCCATGCATTTGTCAAATGAATAACGAGTAGAGTGCCGTCACAAATCTAGGGTCGACTAGCACCTTGAGTCGCAGCTCAGAAGATTACGACTGCCTTGTAATAGAATGGTTACGTCCTTTTCGGTGTAATAGATGGGCGCGAGTGCTAGTGAATCGGCTCAATTATATAAGTTTTAAGAAAAAGCACAATCCAGCTCGGTTTTCCATCGCATTTAACGGGTTTTACGCGTCGTGTTAACTTCAGCGCGATTTTTAGCGTTGGCCGCCATACCAGTTTTTGGCCGCTTGGCTTGCCCCTGAACAGTGTAGGGTGTATTTGGTCCCACCTTCTTCGACCTATTAGAGCCCTCACAACCACATTAGGGATAAGCCAGTGGGCGGAGAGTACCAAAGTACTGGAAGACTTCCAGGCCAAGTTTGCAGAGGTAGAGTCAACACTCAATCGAGTAGGGGTGCGCATTGCGCTTTATTGACACTAGGGACATTATGACACGCGACTAAACCTTTAGAGCAGTCTCGCCTCATCCTTCGTGTAGTGAATACGTCCAAGACTACCATCCGCGAGGGCAAAGGCCGATTAATTGTAGAACGCATGGTTCCGGTGCTAACCCCGTTTCTCTCGCCGCATGCAGGCTATTGGTTGCTGTGAGTGTTTCGTGGGTCCTCATAAAGGTGCTCTTGACGAGGGTCGTCATGGAAGGGGTAAGCGCTTGGCAATCGAAAAACACCATCATCCAGTTCGGAGGGCCAGTGACACCTTCAAGGCGTCATTTTCCCCACCCAGCCGGCGGCGGCGGCGGCTGCCATTGCTGTGCGGTTTAAAGGTCCTCGCTTTCGCGTCGCTTGTTAGACACCACCAATAACGACACCAAGAGCACGCGACGCGGGATAGCGTCGACAAGATGGACTTCAACAGACTGATTTCGGAAGCCTCTAAAAACAAAGAGTCCGTCCGCACCGAGGTATGTTGTTAAGGGGACCCGCTTCGTCCCCACCTCCCCCTGCCGCTCGCCTCGCACCAAATCCGGCGGAAGTTTCGGGCAAGGCGCGGGGTCCGACCGCCCGCACTAGGCCTCGTGGTTTAACGTCGGTTTTTGTGGCTCTTACCCGCGTTAGACTGAGAAATTTAATAGTTTTTGAAGCGCCCAAGTCAGCAAATAAACTTACATTTTATTTAAATTTTAATGCCTTTTTAGGGTGCCACGGTGGCGAGATGTTAAATACCTCGACTGGTGTTGGCGTGTATTTTTCTGCGGATCCTCCAGTTTTTACTCCACATTTTAAAAACGTGCGTTCCGAGTATTTGCCTGCTATACATTTCCATATGATAAGCCACTTCGTTGAGCTGTCTCTGTGTCCAGGTCGCTTCTGAAAAATATCTAAATAGCTCACTGGGCCTTACCTGGTGAAATCAAATAGTATAGACACGGTGGCGTCGTGGTTGGTGACACCGCGCTATGAACATCCGCCCGAGTTAATTTACCGTCCACGGCAAACCTCAGTGGCGAGTGGTAGATGGACTTTACCTTTAGTTGAGACTGACCAGCGTGGTTGAATACGGTTCGACCACCCCCATGACCAGGGGTCGGCAGCCGACGGCTCCGAAGCAGCATACGGCTGTTTAGGGATTGCTTCGTGAGGTTATTTATTAACAATT
This sequence comes from Callorhinchus milii, assembly GCF_018977255.1. NCBI lineage: Eukaryota > Metazoa > Chordata > Chondrichthyes > Chimaeriformes > Callorhinchidae > Callorhinchus > Callorhinchus milii. The sequence goes on from NW_024705164.1 coordinate 37,190, forward strand.
CCAATGTATAATGCGCATTCCATCCAATGATCCGAATGCGCAATGCATGAAAAGCAGGAAACTAAACAGAACCAGGGCAACCGACCAAACTAAAGAGGGAAGGCTCCGTTTAAAGAGATGGGGTTTTCAAAGCAGGCATACATCTCCCTACTCTGCTTGATTTCAAGTGGAAAGGCGTTACATAGTTTCGGTGCCACGCTAACAAAAGCACGATCACCAAAAGAGCGCAACTTAGACCTGGGTGGACCGTCTCGTGTTCACATTAATTGCGGCTCTTGAAATTTTCATTTTTTTTTTACCGAATTCGAAAGGAAATTACTTATCTGGTTATTTTGGTTGCCGATCCTGCCCGTGACCAACACCGCGTAGGGTGAGGCCCTCATCCAGCAGTGGAGTTACAGTACAGCAAATTGTTTCACGTGTCCCTTTGGATAACGCGCGGGAACACGAGCCTCATTAAATCAGATTATTTTTCTTATTTTTCAAAATGCTTCGCTGGCTGCAGACATCGGTATTAAGCTTCGTTGTAAAGAACAAAAACTTTTCAATTGCGATCACGCCCTGAATCGCTTAAACAGGACCCTGCGGGGTGGGCTGGTAGGAACGAATAACCAAAGAATATAAACATAATGTATTATTACACTTGTCTAGCCAGGAAAGCCTCATTAATTTAAATGTTTTAAGTAAAAGCTATCTGAGGGAATTATAAGGGAATGTTACACTTGTTTAGCCAGGAAAGCGTCACTGAGTCTAAAGGTTTTTGTAGGGTCATGCCAAGTGTTTGCAGTAGGGGGCGATGTTGCTACACGGACGGACGGTTGGACGGACGAACGAAATAATCTATTGGTGGCTGGTCCACTTCGTTCCTACCAGTATAAAACATATGGTAGTGATGTCATTCCACGTCAACTAACATCACTGCAGCGCCATAATACGATGGACCTGAGGAATTTTTGTCGCCTTTTCTGCTAAATACTCTTTTTTTTACGAGTGGAAGGAAACTATGAGAAACCCTACAGGCGAGAATACTGAAACTGCTAAATAAATAGCCAGTTTAACAAAAAGCAACTTGCGGGTCTACCTACTACAGCCCCTCCCATTACTCAGCAGGATGTCTCGCTATGTCCATTTCATTATGAACCACCACCCCATCCACCAAGTTCTACTGAAGTTTCGGCTATGACCCAGGAAACAGTGGGCTGTCGGCATGGACCACACAGTTATTGTCCACAGGAGGTCATGGATGTATGGTTTGCCCACTTAGTCGCCATAAGCTCTGTTCTTATTACTGCTGGATGAAACCTTTCCATGCCATAATCATCCCTCATGAGGCCGTGATGCCAGTCCATCTCACGCCTGCACATGAATCTGTCCGCATGGCTGCGTTTCCACCATGATCATATCAGGCATTCTGTCCTTTGGTCGGCATTCCGTCACTAGTATTATCTATTGGCCATTGTCCATTCTAGCGATCTGTCCACATAAACAGGGTTGGCATAAAGAGTTACATTTCTAGGTTTGTGACATTTGCTTTTTATTATGTGTGGTTTACACTGGTTGATGTCAGTCAAAAATCAGTAAAACGTATCATACTTCCATCAAGTAAAAAAAAAATGTCAAAACTGGGTGTTTTTAACTTTTGCCGACAAACTGGATCAAATGTCAAACTGGGTGCACCTGAGTGGCCAAAACTTGAGTTTTGGACACTCAGGGTGCACCCATTTTGACATTTGTCAATACACTTGATAATTGTATACTAGACGTGTCCAGCACCCATTCATCCAAACTTGTATTGTATACTGCACACTGTGCAGCACCCCATTCATCTAAACACTTGGTATTAGTATGCTGCACAGTGTGCCAGCACATATAACTACACACACTTGATATTGTACGCTGGACAGTGTGCAGACCCAACGACAAATTATCTACGGTTCTACTGTAGTGTTAGCATGCAAGTGACACTGTACCAGTATACAAATGGCAGTTCGTGATTCGCGACTGAAAGTGTTACTGTAGTTGCAGCTGGCACACTGTGCCAGTATACATATGGCAAGTAAGTGTTACTGTAGTAGCGAGCTGGCACACTGTGCCAGTATACAAACGGCAAGTAAGCGAGCTGGCACACTGTGCCAGTATGCAAACGGGAAGTTTGTGGTGCAAGGTATGGAACATGAGCCACGAGAAACATCATTTGGAACGCTCTAAATCTGTGGCGACATATGGATGAATAACGCAAGGACCTAAACGTGTACAAAATGATACATTAAATCGTACACCTTCTTCACCCAGTTTTGACATTTGTCCACATTGAACATCACCCAGTTTTGTCATATCAAAAAGCACCACCCTGTTTTGCCTGTCGTTTTCCAAGACCACCCAGTTTTGACATTTGGGATCCAGTTTTGTCGGCAAAAGTTAAAAACCACCCAGTTTTGACATTTTCCCTAAAAAAACATTCTCTATGGAGCATTTTTCAGTGGACGTGGCACTCGAGGCAGCTTACTATTGCTGTATGCATTTATTTTAAGATAAACTCGCTTAAAAGTCAATATTAAGGGCTGTTAATGGCTTCAATCTGTGTACTTGCGTGAAAGGGTGGCAGTCATGAGCAAATCACTTATCTGGCATGTACTTTGCCAAAAAAATACGATATATGCGTCGAATTTATACCGAGGCTCCAATACTGTTAGGGTGTCTGGGGATGTTTGTAAATTTTATTAAAAGTACATTTATTCTATCACTACACCACCCCTTCCTCCTCACCACGTAATTTTGCAAAGCTTGTGATTAATTTATAGAAACACGCTTGGAATATTGAGCACGTTATAAGAGGAAGGCTTCCTGCCTTAATGTCAAGTCTGATCTTAATCACCGTTACGTAAAATTTAGTTTTTTGTGCATTTCAACAAAAACACGGAAGCAGTTCTGTTGTCTGTTATAAATTGGCCCCGAAAAAGGTGACAACATGAAGTGATTTTTCCCCCCACTGCATTTGCCAGCAGATTGTTCCCCCGTTGGCATTTGGTTTGACATTTGCAACAGACGCTACAATGGCAAGCTACTCCTGCTGTGCCACGTGTGCTGAAAATTGCACTGTAGGGATTTTCAAATGTTATGGAACATCTCAATGTATATTCGGATTGTACAGTGGTCCCTTGGTTTACGGTGTCATCGATTTATGATATTTCGGTTAACCATCCGCATCTTATTGGGTCCCATTGTTTCTATTAACGATACCTTTTCGGTTAACGATATGTTTACGATATCACGCGACCGCCAATTTCGGCCAACCGGAGCGCTCCTAAGTGGACTCAGCAGACCTCAGCCAATCATCGACGCCCTTCTATAAGCGGTTTGAGAGCAACTGGCTCGCTTTTAAACTTCTCCATTTACCCCTTAAGCCATCCCATCTTCTTAGCCTAAGGTAATTTTATTTATTTTGTGCTCTATTTATGCACATTTGTACGCTCCGTTTATGCATTATTTATCCATGTTTCTATTGAAAATAATGCTTTCATGTTCTTATAACGTTTATTTATTAAAATTGCGTATTTAAGTTTGATAAACTTTGTTTTTAGGGTGAAAAAGGTCTGCTTCCGATCGTGTTGGAACAAATTAAGCCTTTAATATGTATTTCCTACATTCGATGAACAATAATTTTAATTAACGATGGTTTTCATGGAACCAATTAATATCGTTAACCGAGGGACCACTGTACACGCATCAGAGAGCTACACAGCACAAGCGGAAACATCCACGCAATAATCAAAGATTTGTTATTTGACGTCTCTTGACAAAATGAGCCAGTGGAATGCCACAGATGTATCATCTTCCCGAGCTTACAAATCTAAACCTTAATCCTTCACTCAAAATGTAACCTATTGTTCATTAGTCCAACATTTAGTCTTAACTAACCTAACCCCATTACTCAACCATATAGTTAATTGAAGCGTGAGTGACAACCCAAAATATGGGCTTTATCTTCAATTACTACCGTAACACTTTGATCTGCTGATCTGTAATACAATAAGAATTATTTAATGCTTTCGATTTAAAGCTTTCGTGACTGCAGGGATTCATCTTCTTGGTTCTTTCGGTAAAGTCATGTAGAAGAGAAATAATACAAATAAAACATAAAATACAATTCTCACTAAGCTGCAGTGGCTCTGCCTTGGGCTGCAGTAGCTCTCGCTATACAGTAAAATCGTGGATTGCGAGCCTAATTCGCTCCGGAAACGTGTATGTAATCCAAAGCACTCGTATATCAAAGCACTCGCATATCAGTTGTGATCACGTGACGCTCGGCAGACAAAGCGTATACACGTTCTACTCGTATTTCAAGACCTCGCTCGTTTATCAAATTAATATTTATTTAAAATTTTTGCTCGTCTTGCAAAACACTGGCAGACCAAGTTACTCGCAAACCAAGGTTTTATTGTATTCCTGCCTCAGCAGTCCGCCTGCTATATTTGTTCACCTGAGGAAGATTACTTGTGTTGCGATCGAAACGTCGTGATTTTTTATAATTTTATAATTTTTCTATCTATGTGACTTTACCGAAAGAACCAAAGAATGAAGTTACACTCATCTAATCCTATTATACCGTTATCAACGGATGTCTACTATTACCTGTGTTTTCATTATTCTGCTATGGTGTCTTTATGTAGTTATCTGTTCTGACAACATAGATTAGGCTGTGGCTATCCTTTGTCTCGTGTAAAGTAGTTTAAAAATGAAAAATGGGTCTTTACATGTTAAGTGGGGCATTGCCAAACTGCATCATCTGCACCTACTTGATTGACAAGAAGGGTTAGCATGCCTTGGATGCTTTGAGCGTTGCATAATCGGTTGCAAAAAACGTTTTGCTAAAATAAGCATTGACCAGGGCTTGCCTCCTGTTTTTTTTTTAAATTCTGATTGCTGTGACCAATATCTATATTTAGTGCTTTTGTACGAAGATAGCTTTCCTTATACAAAATTACAGAGTCTCCTTTCACAGTTTTTGTTTTTCCAACATTTGTTGATCATATTTTTGAGGTATCTATAAATGTATTTATTGCCTCTTTAGAATCACATTGTGATGCATTGCCTCCAATAGTGTTCTAGAAGTCTGAGGAACATGTGCATGCAAAGAGATAATTGTATTCATGGCTAGTGGGGTCTCGTGGTTAAGACGCCATACCAACATCAAGTTGTTCCGGGTACAAATCTTGGCCACGATTCCAGCATCGGCGGTATACAATTTTAACCTGGGCCTCCCATAAGACATTTCAGCCTTCATTAAGTATCTGATGTTACATGTGAACATCGGCACTGGGAAGATAAACATGCTGGCCACATTTCCCTCTTGTGTGCCATTTCAGCCTTACAATAAAAACAATAAACATGTAATTTACAAAGTTCCCTACAGACAGGTTCACGAACCGACTTGCTGTACTACCATTGCCTGGCCACATTCCCATTCAACATGTTTGAGAGTTTCACAAGTGTGCATTATCTGCGGCCGACGCTTATCTCCAAACTGTTGGATTGCAAGCTTGTGCAATCTTAGTAGGTGCTCTCCTCAAGCATCCCCCCCTACACTGTATGAAACTAAACATGGCATCTGTGTGTGTTTTTTGTTTGTGTGAGAAGAAGAGGTATAGCCTGGCTGTGGGCCCCCAAAGAGAGACCCCAAAGTGAAGGGGTGCAGTCTGCAGCTGTGCAGGCCTTCCTCCGTCGAAGAGAGGAGGACGAACGTAAAAAAGGTGAGTGTACGAGACAATGGTTACTGAAATACATGGGTACATTTTCCAGTAGATGGCACCATGCATGTGACTCACGATTTGGAAGGGTATGAGTTACAATGCTGGTCAGGGGTTGACTCCATCCCTTAGTCTTTGCAGGATCAATGAAATTAGTTTCTTTGTGAGAAGCCAACAGTGGTTGTCATGGATAGACTGGCTTTTGCCATGAGATTGTGGAATTCCTATAGCCAACTCAGGCTCACCAATGGAAGTGAGGGGACCACTCGTGCACAATTAAATGGGGAGGCCACTTTCACTGTATAAATTATGCATGATGCAATACATTATTATGTTTTTCAAAGCAAATCAAACACTGCATTCTTACGTTATGAAAGTTATGTTTGTAAGGTAGATGTAGGTATCCTTTGTTTACATTGGCCCTTTAATATATTTAAGATTGTTGGGAGCACCCGAAATGACAGCTGTCTTGCAGTGCAGACCTAGAAGTCAGTCTACCACGATTGCATTTTCACAAAGTGGTCCTCATTTGAATCACCTCCGAGGGGTGAAGGGGCTGGGCCAGATACCTGACTGGTATTTGAACACGTAATCTTACAATTCTATGAATGCACTTCAACCATATCAAATTATATGGAAGTTCCCAGTACAGTTTAGTGCAGAATGTATAAATGATTAGCTCTCTTGACAATCCACTGCTGGATGAATGTCTTCCCACCCGTGTGGGCCATGGGAGTTGTTTCACAATACTTGACCACACTGGTCAGAAGATGAGGAGCATAGTATAGTGTAACAATGGATTTTACTGCTCTGCTCTTTGCCTACATTGTATCCACGCAGCAGCTTATAACACCTGCTTTATTCTCGGTGGTCATTCATCCATGCACTATCCAGGTTACAATCCTGGTTAGCTTTCTAAATCAACATAAAACTCAGTAAAAAAATAACCCAAACAAAGCAACAGAGTAAAAATTATAGATGGTGCCACACTAACATAGTGCATTTCCGTGTTAAAAGTTTTTTTATAATAATCTTGGTTATCCTGTGTAAATAAGTTTTATATATATTGTGTTATTTATATTAATGCTGCCATGGAACTAACTTGTTTGTGCGCCCAGCCGTGGACGATGAGAAGCGTAAGGCGGAGCTGCTGGCTAAGCGCAGCGAGCTTAATACCACGCGCAAGGCCCGGGCGATGGCATCACGAACCAAGGACAACTTCCATGGCTACAACGGCATCCCCGTCATCGAGAAAGAAAAGCCCACTCGACAGCAGCGGGAAGGGGAGCAGCACCAGAAGAAAAAAGATCGCGAAAAGCACTGCGCTAGCGACTCGAGTGACGGCGACAGATGCAACGTGCACAACAAGCACTCGGTGCAGGAATCGGCCACCACCTCCATTCCTGCCAAGCGACCGCGATATGACTCCGGCGCATCAGCACGGAGCCAGGAGCGGGTTCCGGGGGTGTGGAAACGTCCAGGGATAAGACGAAAAAGGTGGCAAAGGCGCAGTTTAAGGCGGCGCCATCGCTGAGCTTCATGGAGCTTCTGAAGTTGGCGGAGAAGAAGCAGCATGAGCCCGTGCCGCTTGTACCGAAGGCGCCGCCTGTCAAGAAGGAGGTCGATATCAACGGACTCACACAGCTGGAGGTCCGGCAGCGGGAGTACCTGGATACTGTCCTCAAAAAGAGGGAAAAGGGACAGCCTAGTGACAAGAAAGAAACCAAAGAGGACGGCAGGGACGGCAGGGACGGCAGGGATGGCAGGGACGGCAGAGACGGCAGGGATGGTAGGGACACCAGGGATGGTAGGAACGGTAGGGACATCAAGAATGGTAGGGACATCAAGAATGGTAGGGACACCAGGGACGGTAGGGACACCAGGGACGACAGGAATGGCAGGGATGATAGGGACAGCAGGGACAGCAGTGGCAGAGAGGGCAGCAGCCGGGGCATGCCTCTGCAGGGAAACCTGCACCAGAGGGTAAGGCTGCCCTGCCGGTAAAACTTAATGGCTCATCATCTGCTGGTGCCAAGGTGAGCCGGCCCTCGTCATCATCGTCACCATCGTTGGCATCATCAGCAAGCCTTAAAGGGCCCAGCAAACCTGTGATTGTGAAGCAGACACCAGACAAAGAGAGCGGGATTTTAGGTCTGTCCAAGCAGAGCATTGATCAGGAACCACGTTCCAAGAGCCAACAACTACCCAGAATTTCGAGTAAACCTCCCCATGGCAGCAGTAAGCCCATCAGCAATCCGTCAGCAAGACCGAGTGTTGAGCGCCAGGGAATAAAGCCGGCATCCAGCCATGGACAACCGAGGTCCAGCCAAGGACCACCGAGGCCTGCCCAGGGACCAGCGAGGACTTCTCAGGGACTACCGAGGCCTTCCCAGGGACTACCGAGACCTGCCCAGGGACCCAGAAAACAAGCCGGTCCGGCTCAGGCACCAAAGCAGGCAGAACCACGGAGGTTCGATACTGGGCCCAGACTGGGAGTGCGGCTATCTGGGCCCACGAGGGCTCGGGAGGAGTTGTAGGGAGCCAGCCACGGTGCACCGTGGTGTCGGAGACCGTGTCCACCAGAGACTTGGCGCAGAAGCAGCAGGAGAGAGCGGCCGCGCTGGCGGGCCGGAGCCTCTCGCGGGGCCACAGCAAGGCGCGACCATGCCTCGAGAGGGCCACCGCCAGGAGGGCCCATGGGCAGGAAGCCTGGACCACCCATGGCCTATCGAGGTGAGCTCCCCAGCAAGATTGTTATGCTAGTTACGTGTTAAGAGGCCGAGCTGTGGATTCAAGGGTTGATGGCAGAGATGAGCAGTGTAAGTGATGTAATTTAAATGTGTAATTTCTTTTCCTTTGTAATTGTTAATTACATTTCACACCTCAAAGTAATTGGCCGTTTGTATTTAAATTATACTAAATATGGTTGATTGATCATTTGTCTACTCTATATTATTCCAGTATGTAATTTAAATGGCTTTTCCCATCTCTGATTCATAGGTTGCCGATTTTTTATTTGCTGGGCCAGCAGGTTTAGTAATGCCTGATGGCCAGGAGTCAGCTGATAAACTTTTAACTAATTTTTTTAGACCCTTCAAGTGTTCCCACTTATTCCAGAGTTGGTCTGCTCTGGATACCCTGGAGGAAAATGCTTTTCTCCCCATGCAAAGGACTCATTAAAGAGCAGTATCCAAACATCAAAATGGAAATGCAAGACCTCGTGAAAATAGTGTGTGCATGGGGTGGTTCTGACCTTTGTTGGTGGCCCTGACCCAGTAGTATATATCCCACCTTCCTATGGCAGAGCCAGTATATCTGAATGGAAATTGCTTCTGACAAAGCGATACACATTTGTATTAACATGATGAGGATAATAGATTAGACAAAATTGGAACTCGTAACCTTGAGATCGTCAATCAGGCGCTGTAACTAGTGGGTCATGGTGTGGGGAATCCTCATCCAGCAGTGGATTGAAATACTCCTTCCATGTCGATTGTGGTAGTAAACACACGTTCGTTTGCTGGTCTGTGTGGATTGGTGGGAGTGGAGAGCACAGTGCAGTACTCCATTGTTTTGGTTCAGTGACACCCACGTAGGCCCGTAGCAGTCTATAACACCTGTTTTGTGCATGGCAGTAGCAGATCCAAGCGCTATCCAGGCTCAAGTTTGCTTAGATTCCATAATCTGATGGAGTGGTGAGATATAAACTACCTCGCCTGGAATACAGGAGGTCGTGGGTTCGATCCCGACCCTGATGCCTGTATATTTGGAGTTTGCGGTGTCTCTCTCCCCGTCGTCGCGTGGTTTTATCTCCGGATCCTCCAGTTTTTCTCTCCACATTTAGAAACGTGCGTTTTAGAGCATTTGGCTGCTATACATTCGCACGTAATAAGCCACTTTGTTTAGTTATCATTTGTGGCCAGTTCGTTTCTGAAAAAAGAGCTATATAGCTCAGTGGGGCCTTACCTTTTAAAATAAAAAGTTTAAATTAGTTTTTAGTTTATTCCTGGTGATTTGACCACAAGCGTGTGTGAATGTATTTCATTAGGGCCCCCTCCTGGGATGGCACCCCCTCATCGGCGGCGGATTGAGGATGACGAGGAGGAGGAGGAATATGACTCGGAGATGGACGACTTCATCGATGACGAAGACGTGCCTCAGGACGACATCTCGCGACATATCAAGGAGATCTTTGGCTATGACCGCAGAAAGTGGGTGTACGCACACACTTAAGAAAAAAGCCAACTGCTATGATGTAACGATTATTTGCAATACATACCATAAGATTTTTGTGGTGCTTATGTCAGGCGATATGTTGCAGTTTTCTTTCAGATCAGGAAAACCCTTGTTAGTGCATGCTTATTTGTGTTTGTATGTATGTATGCGTGTGGTTTTGTATATTTGTATGTTGGGAACGGTCGTGTAGTGGTGACAAATATCTGAACCTGTCCTGGGCCCCCCGAGGTTGACCGAGCCTCAAATTAGTACCTGTTGCATTGTTGATGTAGAGGTGGTACGTGCTGGGGGGGGAGGATCGTGAGACAGCGCGTAGTGGGTGGCTACATCACGGTCCGCAGGCAGGTGTCCACATCGCGGTCCGCATAGGCCCCGCCCCCTGGCGCGGAGGGCTATGTAAGGCGATGTGCAGCAGCGCTCGGGGGTCGTCAACCAGTGGAGACAGAAGACGGAGCAAGAGATAGGGCCCTGAGACCCCTAGCCCCGCTGCCCTTGTAAGGGCCGGGACTCTGTGCGGCTCAGAGGCGAGACCTTGGGGATCACGGCCTGACGTCCTTGTAAGGGCCGGGCTGTGTGACCCAGAGGTCGAGACCCGTACCCTGGCTAGGACGGGTCCGATAGCCTCCCCTAGGCAGCACGTAGCCAGAGGGCCTGAGAGCGTAGCCGAGTTAGGCACGCGTAAGCGTAGGCTGTATCTCGGCTGTATCTGTTACTGTTGTGTTAGTGTTAATAAATAAGTGCTGCCCCGTCAACTCGTCTCCCGCCATATTTGAGATACTACACTTGGCGTCAGAAGTGAAACTGTCTTAAAATATGGATACTAGGAAGACTAATCGTACTCACGAGCGAGACCGGGAAGACGACCACGACGTACCGGGCCAGGAAGCTTCGGGAGGAGAGGAGGAGGAGCTGCCGACACCGCAGCACCTTTCGGGGACGGCCGACGCTCCGCTCGGGTCCGACACCGGACTCCAGGATGCACACTCTCGCCTGGCGGAGCTGCTACTCGCCGCGGCTTCCATTTTGGCGGAAATCACGGCATCTGGAGGAGGAAGGACGACGGCGATCGTGGAGGAGGGAGACCGGGCGCGGGCTCGCCCAGCACCGCGCCGCACGCCGAAGATTCCCGCCAAACTACGCTTCGCGCCTCGAATATTGAAAATGGCGCCATTTTTACGGATCGTCCGTCGATTGGCAGGAATCGCGACCACCATGTGACCGGGGACTCCACTCTTCGTCGCCCACGTCATCGGCGCGCGCCAAAAGTTCCCACGAACCACCCACTGACGGGGCCGCCATTTCTCACAGCGACGGCGCAGCGCGGGAAAGTCATCTATCGGAAGACGACCAGGTGTTTCAACAACGACTTCCTGCATTGACGGCCTTCAAAGCTGAGGGGGGTGACTGGGGAGCCTTCCAGCAGAGATTCCTCGCCCATCAGGAAATGTCAGGGTGGTCTGATGCTACGGCGCTACGTGCGCTACCAGCGACGCTGGACGACGACGCACTCGCGGCCTTCAGATCCACCCCAAGATCGGGCCGCTCCACACTCCAAGCCGCGCTACGCCTCATGGCCAGGGTGTATGGGCCACCCTCGGCCTGCCGCCACCAATTCTACAATCGACGGAAAGGTGACACGGAAACTCCACTCGCCTACCGCACAGCGCTGCTTGCCCTCGCGGACGCCGCCTTTCCCCGCATGGACGAGGAGGGGAAGGACGCCATGGTGACGGAACAGCTGCTGGCATTGGCGCAGGACCTGGGGGTCCCTATCAACACGGCGGACGAGGTAGACATTTGTTCCTTGCGGGTTGCTACGAGTATCCATGCACACGAGGTCCTGAAACGGAAGCGGACGGTCGTCTGTGCATCAGCCGCGGTTTCAACACCTACCTCGGCGGACGGCGACCCCCAAGTCGTTCTACCTCGGGAAGAGGCCTTCGCCACGGCGAGACCGGGGACTGGAGGTCTGGAGGTCGTTCGCCCCTGCGATCGGCCCGCAAGCTGGAGCAACCGAAACCTGCGACGTCTCTCGTCATGTGCTACAACTGCGGCCTTCGCGGCCACGTTGCATCCGGGTGCCGGGCTCCGCTCAGCGCGCCACGGGACCTCGTCTGGACGACGACCAAGGCCCAAAGTCGTCCCAGCTACCCCCGGCAAGTCGCGGCACTACACATGCTCGGTCCACATACACGTCGCACACGGGTCGCCGCTTCGCGGCGGAGGGAACGCGCATGGGGGCCGGGGATTCGTACAGGGGCTGGGAGCGGTCCAATGGTCCGAGCTGGCCCACGGGTAGTGGCTGCGTCGGCCGGGTCGTCCGTAGTTACGGGGTTTATAGACGGAGTTGAGGTCCGGGTGCTGGTTGACACGGGCGTCGGCAACTATCATTTCAGACCTTATTTATAACATTCTCCCCGTCCAATGTCGACCCCTGCTCCCGGTAGACGTGCCATGTTATGCGGCGAACGGGGGCTCCTTGGGTATTGTCGGGCAGATTCGGGCGACCATTTGCATCGGGGATATTAAATTGGCGGGACCTGTTTTGGTCTCTTCTTCCCTGGCGGTTCCATGTTTATTGGGCACAGACTTTTTGGCTAAAATGCCGATTAAAATTCTCGTCGATCAGGGTGTATCGAGCTCCCATCGGGTCGCCGTATTACATTTTTATCGAGCCCTACAAAACTGCGCACGGTTTGTGCGACGGTCCAAGCGCTGGCAACCCAGACAGTGCGCGTGCCCCCGGGATCGCAGATGCTGGTACCCCTTCGGTTACGGAAACCCTTGGGGGTGGATACGCGGGGCAGGGCGTGCTGTTGGGTCCGTCGAACAAAGCTGTTGGGGGTTGGACTTGGCGGTGGCTCAGACGATGGTACGGGCGGACAGGGACCCATTCGTCATGGTTTTGAACGCGGGGTCGCGGCCAGCCGTCATTCCACAGGGCACCGTGCTTGCTCACGCGGCGCCGGTGCCCGTGGATGAGCAGCTCATTGCGCACGTTGATTCCACTCCGGGTCCGCATCTTCAATCGGGGGAAGATCAACAGTGGTTGGACTCATTGTGTGCGGGCTCCAGTAACCTGTCCAGTGTGCAATTGGGGGCGCTGCGCGCCCTGCTACTCGAATTTTCTGACGTGTTCAGCAAACATAAATATGATATTGGGTGCACTGACCTGTTACGCCACCACATTGAGACGGGTGATGCGGCCCCAATTCGGCAAAATCCTTTCCGGTTAAGCCCAGCCGAGAAGGAACATGTGCAATCGGCTGTTAATGACATGCTGTCGCCGACATCATTTCGCCCTCATCCAGTCCATGGGAGCTCCCATCGTGCTTGTTAAAAACAGACGGTCCTTGCGGTTTTGTGTTGATTTCCGCCGCCTTAATAAGATCTCGGTGGCTGACGCGTATCCGCTCCCCAGAATGGACGAATCTCTGGATGCCTTAGCGGGGGCACGTTTTTTTCAACGCTAGACCTGCTATCGGGATTCTGGCAATTGCCCCTCGATGAGGAGTCGAAACCAAAGACCGCCTTCCGACACCGGTAGGCCTATTTCAGTTTAATCGGTTGCCCATGGGACTTCATTCCGCTCCCGCGACGTTCCAGAGGCTAATGGAATTGGTTTTGTCGGGCCTCCAATGGGATACCTGCTTGATTTACCTTGATGACGTCATCGTTTTCAGTCGAACTTTCGAGGAGCACCTCCAACGGTTGAGGGGGGTGTTCCTCAGAATGCGATCTGCTAAATTAAAGTTTAAACCGGGAAATGCCACCTACTTCGGGAATCGGTACGGTACTTGGGGCACATTGTGGGCCGTTCGGGGATCTCCACCGATCCCGCTAAGACACACTGTGTCAGTTCATGGCCGACGCCCACTTCAGTTACTGAGGTCCGCAGTTTCATTGGATTTGCCTCCTACTACCGCCGCTTCGTTGAGCACTTTGCCACCATAGCCAAACCCCTGCATGCTTTGACAGCGAAAGGGGTGAGGTTTCGCTGGGGGCCGGAGGAGGAGGCCGCGTTTTGCTCCCTTCGGGATGCCTTGGTGAGTGCTCCACCCTTGTGTTACCCTGATTTCCCAAACCATTCCTGCTTGACACGGATGCCAGTAACACGGGTATTGGGGGGTGCTCTCACAGGTGATCGGGGGAGTCGAACGTGTGGTCGCCTACGGTAGCAGGGTTTTGTCGCCAGCGGAACAGCGCTACTGTGTGACCCGTCGCGAGTTGCTAGCTATCGTTTTTTTTATCCAGCAATTCAGACCGTATCTCTACGGCCGTCATTTTACTGTCCGTACGGACCACGCGGCGCTGCAATACGCGTTGCGTGTTGCCCAACCCTCGGGTCATTATCACGATGGTTGGAGGTCCTCCAGGACTACCAATTCACGACCACTTACCGTAAGGGATTGCGCCACACCAACGCGGATGCCCTGTCGCGGTTGTCGCCTCGCTCGGAATGTGCATGTCTTCTGGGATCGGCGCGTTGTAAACCCCCTGTCGCCGTCCCCATGGGGAATTTGTTCGCCGCCGTCGACGCGCCACGGGTCGACGTTCCCGCTGCTCCGACGGGCGGGGACTCGTTACTCGCATTGCCTCTTATTGAGTGGGGCCGGACTCCAAATGGCCGACAGCTCCCTTCTCACGTTGCGTTGTAAGGCAAAGGGTCCCGAGGGAGGGGAAAAGGGGGTCGGCTCCTGGGTGGTCCAACAGGGCCTCCTTATGAGGTGGGACAGTATGTCCCGGCGACATGCGCTTGTTGTGCCGTCTGCTATGCGGGGTAGGGTCGTTCTGGCCGCTCACGAACGGCTCTTGCATTTGGGAGTTCATAAAACGCTTGCCCTGCTCCAGCGGGACTACTATTGGCCGGGTATGGGGAGTGATGTGGCGAACATACTCAAGGGGTGTGTGGGGTGCGCCCAACGAAAACCGCCGCCCATTGCGGCTAATCCACCGCTACAGTCTATTCAAGTCTCGCGCATAAACGAACTCGTTGCGCTGGATATCTTGGGGCCCTTTCCGGTAACGCCTAGGGGTAACAAGTACCTGCTGGTTGGCGTGGAATACTTCACTCGATGGCCCATGGCGTGGCCGCTCGCCAACCAGTCGGCGGCGGCCGTGGCGGACGCCTTTGTCCAGGGCTATGTCTTGGACAAGGGTGCCCCCGAACGCTTGCTGACCGACCAGGGAAATAATTTTTCGGGTGTTTTGTTACGAGAGGTGTGCGACCTTTTGGGTACAAAAAAAGTGCGTACCTCCCCGTACCACCCACAGACTGATGGGATGGTGGAGCGGCTCCACAGAACGATTACTTCCATGTTATGCCAACAGGTGTGCGAGGCTCAGGTTGACTGGGACTTGCAGGTCCCGGTGTCCTCGCCGCGTACAGGATGGCCCCCCACGCGGCGACGGGGTTTTCCCCATTTTATCTCATGTACGGTCGGGAGGCCGATCCGCCCATGGATGCCCAGCTGGGGATTCCGAACCCCGTGCTAAATCTAAATTGGCCGACCATATCAAATTTAACATTGCTAAGCTGGCCGAGGCACGGGAAGCTGCGAGGCTGAATTCGAGGTCTCGCCAGATTGCTAACGAGCGGTTGCGTGCACGGAGGGTGTACATGCACGAATGGAAACCGGGTGATAGGGCCTGGCTGCACTGCCGCATGCGCCGTTGGCTACGTCCCCGAAACTGCTGAGGCCATGGCGGGGACCCGTTGAAGTCGTGCGTGTTGCATGACCCCAGTGCATTCAGATAAAGTGGGGAAAACGCCGTTGGTACGTTCACCTCTCCCGGCCGAAACCTTTCGCGGCGCCACATGGCCTTTCTTCATGTCATGATGACCGAGCATGTGATGTGGCCGTCGACTCGGGGAGGGGAATGTCACCGCCTGATCCTCACATGTCTCCGCCTGATCAGCTCCCAGATGTCTCGGAACTGACGGCTGCTGACCGTCGGCAACCGGATCCCCGAGGCACGCGCGGACCTCCAAAGCCTGCTCCGTGCCTTCCTGGACTGCCGGAGCCGCCTGACGGCCAAACACGTCCTGTGCCGTACGACGGGCCGGCCAGGCGGACCCGTGCGAGGTCCCGCCGTGTCACCTCGCCACAACGTTTCCCTTCCGTCCGTTCTAATGTTCCGTTCAAGGGGCGAGCAGGGGTCGAGGGGACGCTGTACAGGTCGTTCTTGTATATAATTTATTGGTTTTACTTGTCGGTGTGTACATATGTTCTTGTTATTACAGTTAAGGGTTCGGATTTATTGCGGGGTTCGCGGGGTTCTCGTTGTGGTTGGGTTGTGATTGTTAGTTTTGGTGTTACGGGGCGCACACGCGGAGAGTTTTTTTGTTGCAGCCGAGCCGGCTGCGAGCTATGTGGAAGGGGGTGATGTAGATGTGGTACGTGCTGGGGGGGAGGATCGTGAGACAGCGCGTAGTGGGTGGCTACATCACGGTCCGCAGGCAGGTGTCCACATCGCGGTCCGCATAGGCCCCGCCCCTGGCGCGGAGGGCTATGTAAGGCGATGCGCAGCAGCGCTCGGGGGTCGTCAACCAGTGAAGACAGAAGACGGAGCAAGAGATAGGGCCCTGAGACCCCTAGCCCCGCTGCCCTTGTAAGGGCCGGGACTCTGTGCGGCTCAGAGGCGAGACCTTGGGGATCACGGCCTGACGTCCTTGTAAGGGCCGGGCTGTGTGACCCAGAGGTCGAGACCCGTACCCTGGCTAGGACGGGTCCGATAGCCTCCCCTAGGCAGCACGTAGCCAGAGGGCCTGAGAGCGTAGCCGAGTTAGGCACGCGTAGCGTAGGCTGTATCTCGGCTGTATCTGTTACTGTTGTGTTAGTGTTAATAAACAAGTGCTGCCCCGTCAACTCGTCTCCCGCCATATTTGAGATACTACATTTACACCAGCAACTGGGAGACGGAAGGGTGTGTGGAGTGTCTCTATGCAATGCAATTGCTGCTGCAGGTGGGGCAATTAGCTTCTGAGACTTTAGGGGAAAAGAGCTTTGCTTGCATGTCATGTTAGGAGAGACCCCTAACATGATGGGCTGATGATTTAAACTTCATCATAGAATGCCCTCGAGGGTCTCCCCACGCCTTTCCCTGCTGACCTAGTGGCATTTGGTAACGTTTTGTGCCACGTGTCACAGGTGGGCGGGAGCCCCACGGATAAACAGAGTTCGGGAAATTCTGCTCAATATCTGGGGTTATTCGTGGTCACACCTGAATAAATGAGTGATTCCCCAGTTGGGACCCCAGATATTTGTCACTGGGGTACCCATGCCCCTGTTTACCCTGAAATAAGTGGAGTTTGTATACATGTCCATGTGTGTAAGCGTTTGTCTTTTCAATCCGTTCTATTACGTGTGTTTTCATAACGCAAATTGGATATACTGTGATGAATGTATTAGGGAACACATCTTTTTATATTGCTGGTTGCTACCCACGCGCCTCAGTCTTTGTTCAGCCTATATATGCATCTCATGTGTTATCGCGGACTCTGCTTTACCCTATGTTACTATAACGCTATTTTTCCAGAACTTGTTCTTGTTCAGGAACGCAACCACTGCTTTATAGGAGAACAGACTATCTGTGAGCTGTATTGACACCCGGCAGTTCTCGTTGGCGAGATGTTAACTCCCTTGCCTGGTGTGCAGGAGGTCGTGATATTGATCCCGCCCTCTGACACCTGCTGTATATTTGGAGTTTGCGTGTTTTCCATGTGGTTGCATGGATTTTTCTCCTGGTCCTCCCGTTTTTCCCTCCACATTTAGAATCAACGTGCATTTAGAGTATTTGGCCGCTATACATTTCCACGTGATGAGCCACTTCGTTGCGCTATCATTTGTGGCCATATAGCTCAGTGGGCCTTACCTGATAAAATAAAAATGAGTTTCTAGTTTAGTTTTTAAGCTGTCTGGGTTTATTTCCTGTCTTTCTTTCCCGCTTGCTGTGAAGGTACAAGTACGAGAGCGACTCCGTACTGCGCTCCATGGAGACGAGCTGGAGAGAACAGCAGAAGGAGGAGGCGAGAAGGTACCCACAACCCCCCACACAGGAGGCTTATTGCCATATACGTGGAGGCCGGGGGAAACCGTAGCTCCACGTAGAGCCAGAGTCGGGTGGCGCAGTGGTTAGCATACCGCGCCATGAAGCCTGAGTTCAATTCCCGGTTGCAGTTAATATCAGTGGCAAGTGATATTTGAACCGGTCCTGTACACCCCACCTTCAACCTGCACTGTCCAATGATATGAAGTTGGGTCAAATAACCCCCATGACTGACATGGTGTGTGGAGGTCTTCATCCAGCAGTGGGTTTCCTAAGGGCATTGAATTTAAAGTTAGTGCCTCCCTGTGCAAATGATCATTATGGCAGTGCTTGGGGCAATTTCTAGCCTTTAACCAGTGTTGGAAATTCCACATTATTCCCTGGTGGGAACCAATCTCTCCGTAGGGGGACCTCTGTCTTCTCACAATCTGGTGGTTATTTTATTAAACCTGTAGGGGAAGATAGGCAGATTTGGCCCAGACTAGGATTTAAACTTGTAAACTATCAACCTTTAGGTAAAATAAAAATTTCTAATTCATCCACAATTATGACCGCATATTATTATACCTGTATTACTATTGTCTGACTAGATTCCAAGAACACAGGATGAGCTGTTTACTATCCTTTGTGCAAGCACTTCCAAGAGTTCATGAACAGTGAGCCTGGTGAAATTTGACTAGATGATACTGAATGTTAAGTGCTGGGAATCGCAAACAAATTATTGCTTCCCCATGGTGGAATGCCGACTAATGCTGTTCTCCCTCGCCCCCGCTTTACGTGTATGTAGCTTGAGGCTGGGAGTCATGGAAGATCAGGAAGATATCAAGAAAGAGGAGGAGGAAGAGAAGAGGAGGAAAATGCTTAAAGATTTAAAGAACAAAAAGTTAAAATGAAGGACACGAGAAGTTTTGTAAACAAAAGCCCAAATGCAAACACTGCCCTTCCATGCAAAACACGGTACCTGCAAAATCGTCAAGAGGTTTGCCGGGCGCCGTGGTGTTCTCAGGCTTTGGACGGGCGTGTGGCGTGAACCTTCTATGCAGACAGTGCAGCGTGATGCGATGTGTGGCGAAGCTCACCTTTGTCGAAGCCAGTGACGTGTTGGTTGAGTTTTGTGGGTCGGCGAGTCCTGATGTCGTTACGCACAAGGATGCCCCTTGCCTGGCAGGGAGTTGTGGTCCCACTCGAATGAAACTAATAGTTTCTAGTTGGCGCTCTGTACAGCAGTGGAGTTGTATTCTCTCATGCACCTGTTTTTTTCCCAGTAAGTCTAGTTTCATACCAGATGCCCAAACAGGATCTCCCTGAAAAATTCTTAACTTGGAGAGGCTTTCCTGCGCAAAGAAATTCGAGCTAGAATAAACAGACTCAAACAAATCTAAGACTACATTAGTCAGTGAGCTCAATATATGTTCCTGTTTTTTTTCTTCCTGCAAACAAAATAATCCTAAATTCACCCAATCTTTTGTGTAAGTAGGGTTGGCCTGCCACGTGTTGTATGTAGATGTTGGGGTTGTGTGGGGGCTAGGAGATGGCAGTGCTTAGTCTCTCCCCCTCGTATGCTTGGTGGATTTTCTCCCAGGTATTCTGGTTTCCTCCAACATGCCAAACGTTCATTCATGGAATTGGCCAAACGACCCAATGCCATACCTTCCTAAACAATAATACTGAGACCCATTGAAATATTTGGTGGATAAATGTCATCAAATACAGAGCAATACAAGCGTGTCTTGCTTAACGAGCGAGATACCGTCCGCAAAAATTGGGGTGGGTGGCCAGCACCATGCCCACTCACCTTTGTCTCCATCGTGGCGATGTTTACACACTATCAGGTACTCATTTGAGGTTGAATCGACCTAAGGGAGGCCCAG
The DNA here is from genome assembly GCF_018977255.1 of Callorhinchus milii. Classification (NCBI taxonomy): domain Eukaryota; kingdom Metazoa; phylum Chordata; class Chondrichthyes; order Chimaeriformes; family Callorhinchidae; genus Callorhinchus; species Callorhinchus milii. The sequence continues at coordinate 57,093 of NW_024705164.1, forward strand.
GACCAGTTGAGCTAATGGTCACTGAGGTTGGCCGTAAGCGCGAGTCAAACTGCTCGCTTGGTTTGTAGCGTCGGCGTGCTAACCATTACACCACCACTCCTCTCCCGCCATCCACCCATTACATCGCCACCATGAGGCCCACTCTCCCGACACGGAACACAAGGAGCACACAGCCCAGCTGATAAACAAATTGCTGCGGGCCACGGTGCGTGCGCCCCCTGCCGCCATGGGACGCATATTTATCGATTGGTCTCTCACTTGATAAACGCACATTTTGCTCGTTTTGCGAACAAATGGTTTTTTATTCAAATTGCTCATAGCTAATTTTGAAATAAAGAATGCTCGTTAAGCCAGATACCATCCCTACATCTTGTTCCTCAAGCACCCTCAGTACGGTTAATCAAGTGTCCATTATTTAGTAATTTTAATTACTTCTAATGGCAGTGGCATCGGTTACATGAATTCCCATGTAACATTGTTTGAGTAATGCAATCACGCATCAGCACGACTCGGACCCAGATCAGATATTTCATTGAAAGTGGAAAAATTTAGTTGTGTTATGAAGGTCTGTAACGTATATTATACTAGGATGTGTTGGCCAGTGAATATGTTTATTTATTCTCTTCTACTGGCCATGTAAAGAGATTGGGAGTGAAGTCTCAGTACTTCCAAGTGGTAGAAATGTTTTCTTTAGTCCATGGATGTTACTGTGAAGTCTGGTTTATCCTTTGACGAGGTCAATGTGTGATTCATCTGTGTACAAGTCCCTTAATCATCACCTGTTCCAAATAGAGTTTCAGTTTGTATCAAACTGATTAAGTGGTGAAATCGTCAGTGGAATAAGCATGACACCCGTGTGTGTCTGTGTGTGAACGTGCTTTGCTGGCATTGTGATAGCGACGGATGGTTTGTGGTGCCTGGCAAGACGGATTGCCCGAGCCCAACTTCGTGTCAGTCTGGGCACGTAACGGTTTTTCTTACAAAACATGCAAGTAAAAATATTACGATTCTTGCAAAGGATGTGCATCATGAACGTTTCGGCTAATTTTACAAACGGGACACTGCAAACACGACGGAAGAAACGGGACAAAATAGTTGATTATTGGATCGCATTCATCATGCCATTTGGTTTGCGGAGTTTTTGAATCGTTAAGTTCTAGTCTGTGGAGCTGTGAGAGAGAGAGCAGAGCCTTGGAGTTTGTGGCACTAACCCAAACTTACATGCGGTGATTTTTCTTTCCCGAAACAAGAATTTGTCACTGCTTTGAACTCGCGATGTGCTCTCATTTCCGTAGGAAGTGCTGTTTCTAGCCTAGACCGTTATTGGGCAATGAACGATATGATGACAATTTCCTTTGTCGTTTCCTGTAACTTCACTTCCCGATGGAATAAGACCATGACTATGGGTGAGTTATTGAATTAGAATTTAAGTCATGTGCTCATCTGATAGCTGCTGTCAAGGTCTCTGCTTTATTGCGTCATCTGCACTTGAAATGGTAAGACACAGTGCTGCGCAATTCCGACGGTAGCAACCGAGCTGTGGACTTGATGATAATCACTCAACCATAATGTTATTAATATCAACACGTGGACCAGTCTCTATAAGTGGAGACCGCTGCTGCATAAGATGATCGACCAAGTGCCTAAAGCTCTGTTTCTGTGTAGATTTTGCTATTATTTACCCCGCTATCGCCTAAAGCCAAAGCTCTGGATGTCTTTAGCAGGAGCTGCTGTGTACACAGGGCATCTCGATATTGTCTTAATTTCAGTAGAACTGCATAGGCGTGACAGCGACTGACCTGCCTTGCTACCATATAGCATACATGTATAGCGAGACTAGCTTGTCTTTTAAAGGGCAGTACAGCAAGTTTGTTGCTTAGGGGTTCTGTGTTTTCCCTTTCTATGTGTCGGGTTTCTCTGTGCACTGCTTTTTCTGGGGGGCTTTTTTCCTACTGGAAGTAGAATTTCTCAAAAAAGGAATTGGCCAAACCATCTCAAATTGAGACCCTCTCAAAACGGAGTCTTGAAAAACTCCGTGTGGCCTTCAAACTTAATTAAAACTGTTACAAAATAATTTGTGTCCCTCCACCCCCTTTCTGTTGTGTTATGGAACCTATACAATGCAATGATCTTGTCAAGCTGATGTAAATAGGAAGCTTCTTGATGATGGGAAGTAGTTTGGAGCCGCGTGTGATTCCTGAAGGCCACGATGAATTTGGGCGACCCAGAGGGCAATTGTCACCAGCAATGATTGCCAAGCCAGTTTTGCCTTTACAAGTTTTAGTTACCCAACTCGGTACCAATTGTATTGAACCGTTTCCCCAACTGGGCAACTAGGTTGACAACTTACACACAGGCAAGTCACATGACCGAGGCTGTGTGCTCTGTAAACGAATTATTCCTTAAACCCAATTTGCAACCAACACTTTTCACTGGCTAAACACAACTTTTGGCATACATGCCAGTGCCATACTGTGTTGCCATAGTTGCTTGTGTTGGATGTGGTGCTGCTGGCACTTTTGCCATTCATGCTGTATTGTCGTGGCCATCGGGCTTCAACGCGGTAGCAACTTGGACAAAGTTCTGGAGTCGTGAGATAAGGAAGGTAAACGAGCTAAAGATTGTTCTCAATTTATACGAATTGGTGGATCTGGCCGGATTTCCCCCTCCGACACCAAAGACTGCAGTCATTTGCTGTATTCACGTACCTAGAAAGGGAAACTTATTTTATTTAAGATTCTACTTTACAAAAATAAGAGTTGAGTGATTATGTTTACTTGAGACAGAGTTAAGTGATTTACAAAGTAGCATTAAGTGACTGGTTGGTGCCATGCGTCGTGGTTTATTCAAAAGCGCAAGTTCATGTCCTGGTTTGTGCTTGGCTCGTAATCATCTCTTTGGGGCTGAAAACATTTGTATCACTTTTGTTGAAAGTCAAGAGTGGTCATTCAAGGAAGAGAGTGGGCCCCCATCCTGGCACTGTGGAATTTCCACCAATGTCTCTGAGCCCCCGAGTGGAGATGAGCACTACCCTATGCTTAGTTGAGCAGGCAGATGCGTTGAGTCTTTGACTTAAGATGATGCAATGCGATGTGCTTTGTTCTGTGATGGATGATTGGAAATAATCTGCCAGCCAGTCGCGTCCCCATACAAAAATTGACATTGTGTTGGGGTGAGTGGGTGCAATGCTTGCAATGCTATGCTGCTTGAAATAAATGCATATGCCGCGACATTTATTTATTTTATCGTAAAACGAAAGAGTAAATCTATTGTACAGTACAATTGAGCATGTTTTGTGCCTGTGTGTGCTTGCAGTCTGTGTGGTTTGTCGGGAAAGAGCTTCATGCATGATGCGGTTTTACCACATTCGTTTTCTCCATACCACTCGGTCATCAATCTTTTGAATTAGACAAATTATTTGATGATGCTGCTGCTGCGTTGCCAGTGGTGAACAAGCACAATTAACATACACAAACTAAACACATTCGTCAATAACACTGCCTGATAGAAACATAATCGGTAACGTTTCGGGCAATGGCCCTTCATAACACCCTCTTGTTCAAAACCTCTGGTGGAAGTCAACAGCAGTTTTCCTCTGAAGAGCCTAGCCAATTTTATCTGAATATAAAATTTCTACCATGAGTTTATGTCGCCGCTAGTTTCGCACTTCTGGTTAGCACGGTTGACTCCGTACGGTGGGAAAGACGTTCAACATAGATTCAGACACTAGGCATGAAACATTACATTCCGCATGATTTGTGGTTTGTCCGATCAGGTGCAGTTCAATCTGTAGGGAATGCGTGTCTCACCTCGGCAGTTCGAATTCCCGATACGTTGAAATTACGAAAGTGTTCTATACATTGAAACTAAATACGGTTAGCGTTTGTATTAGAAACACCAGTATTACACTGAAAACAAAGTCCGTAACATTTTTGTACAGTTTTATTTGGTGAATTAAAGTGAAAAACACAGGAACTTTGATCTATGACAATTTGAAATTTATGAATGCTGATTCACGTGGGATTTGCCGTTTGTCAACTTTCGTTGTGCAATGGCCAAGTTGGCAGAGGCCAAAGTATCGATTTGAACGTTTCATCATGTCCAGACATCGGTGTAAATGGCCTTTTCTGCCAACTGTCACTGAAAATGCCTCGGCCAATGCAATAATTACGCCCCTTCATGCATGGGTTGATGCAGCACGTGCACATTCGTGCTCATTACGTACTTTAGGGTCGACTTTTAAGAAATTCGCTTGGCGTTCGTGTGTGATTGCATAAACATGAAAGGCAGGTAATGAAACCCATCACTGAATACAAATCACGTTTTGTAGGATAAATATATTCACATGTAAATAAACTGATTAACACAGAAAGGGCTGTTTCACCGCCCAAACAAAATTACCGTTTAAATCCATCCGCCAAAGAATTCTAAAAGAAAATCACTACTTTCGGACCTGAATGGGGTTTTTGTTTAGTTTTGGGTAGGGAAATATGAGCGCTTCTGTTTATTTGCTTGTTTTTATTACTCACGGTCGTCCACCAACAGTATCGTATCAACAGCATAACACATTCCTGCGGAGGGAGCTGGTAGGAACGTTGCGTTGCTCGGTCAATGGCCAGGGTCAACGGCGGCGTGGTGTATTCCGCAAATATGCCCGACTGTGAGGGCGGGCACAAGCCGGCGTGAGTAGGTTAAACGTTGAGTTTTATAAGGGCACCACGGGGTAACCAGCCCCTCCCAACCAGCCCCGCCCCTCCCACTCTCCCCACCCAGCCCTCTCCAGCCAGACCCTGCCCACCCTCCTCACCCAGCCCCTCTCCACCCTCTCCTCTCCACCCAGCCCCACCCCTCCCATTTTTGGATGCACGACGGACGGACGGACACAATATTTCCCTGTGGGCTGGTGGAACCAGGTGGTTCCTACCAGTAATACACGTGTACCCACGGTCGTGCTTTGGGATGGCAACCGTGACCAGACAAATCGCTTCACACACTGCAGTTTCTTTTTTTTTTCAGTTTCATTTATTAGGTATAACCCTGTGAGCCATGCGACTCTTGACTCGGGTGCAACCGCAACGAAACAAAAACATGAACGAGAAACATCTTAAAGTGACTACAAGCAACAGAAAAATCCTGGAAAAAACAGCAAAGCCTTCCACAAAAAACACCACATTTCAACGCTGTGTGCAAAAATCCCAGTGGGATGCAAGTCAAACAATAACAATCATAAGACAATGTAGATTAAAATTATCAGTCTAACTCTGTACTACAACAAACAAACATGGCCAGACCAAACCGTCCTCAAAATCACCAAAATTAAGCCACAGAAACAATGTAACAGTGATCATAGGAACTGTGATTCAAATCTAACAACAAACGATATAAACAACATGTACGATCAAACCCCGCAGCCACAGCTAGCTGGATGAGTCACTCCATAACCGCAGGAGCATCACTAGCAGAAACCAAATTTCTCAATACACCTTTAAAGATCAGCACCACAATCAAAACTCAAGGTCATACTTTGCAGCAGTCATCTGGAATAATACATTTGATTTCGGGCCATTCTGAATAGCAGAGGCAAGAGCGCAGCACTCGTCTCGGCAGATATGGACGACTGGGTGATTAAATATACGATGGAAACGCAATGTATAGAATACAGAATGTTGCGGTGAGTGGGGGGGAGGGCGTGTGCAGGTGAGTGAGCGAGTTTATCAGTGGAGTGGATCTTGGAGAGAGCATGTCGCGTTAAGTGCTGAGGGTGCTCTCTTGCCTCTGCGCACAATAGTACAAGCACATTACTGCAGAGGGAGCAGGTGGGAGCTGGAAGGAACGTTGAGTTGCTCGGGTCAATGGCCAGGGTCAACGGCGGCGTGGTGTATTCCGCAAATATGCCCGACTGTGAGGGCGGGCACAAGCCGGCGTGAGTAGGTTAAACGTTGAGTTTTATAAGGGCACCACGGGGTAACCAGCCCCTCCGCTCCCAACCAGCCCCGCCCCTCCCACCCTCCCCACCTAACCCCTCCCCAACTTCCCCTCCCCACCCAGACGGACGGACACAATAATCCCCTGTGGGCTGGTGTAACCAGGAGGTTCCTACCAGTATTATACAATGGCTGAAGAATTGCGCCTGACCGCTGAGATTCTTCCATTTTCGAAAGAAACTTAAATGCCTTTTTTCCCTATATGTTTGATAAACTTAGATGCATTTTGTGTGCGTGTTTCTTTAAAATACACTTTACTGAACTGCTATCTGAACCACTGTTGTACGGCCTCACATAAATGTAAAGATTGCAATTATTGAGTTATGCAGCATCTACGTGCACACATAATTAACAAGCCGTCCCAGCAACATTACACGGCTAGGTTTATTCATTCTTAACGTTTTGTGTGCAGCATATTCCTGCTTGTTAGGGCCCGGCCACGGCCGTGAGTGCCCTCATCAACCTCGGCGTCGTCGCCACTGCCCTCTTCGTCGCAGTCACCGCAACTTCTTGAACTTGCGCATGGCCTCTGCGCGCACGGCCAAGCTCTTGGCGCACGTGGCCAGGCCGATGAGGAGCAGGCCGACGAGCAGGATGATAAACGGCCAGAAAACGCAGTGGAACACGACCGCCCGGCTGTCGTCTCGATCCAGGATGACATCGTCTGGCCTGGGGAGATGGGGGGTGGGGATAGAATCAGAATCTTTATTGAGAGACTGGAGGAATCCGATGAGCGTTGACGCTCTTTTTTAAATCCTTTATATTAAGTTCGCTTGCTTGCTTGCGTGCTTGCTTGCGTGCTTGCTTACGACCGTGCAAATCTTTCGGTCGTTTTGTAACCCACTTCCCGTGATCCAATCGAGCTGACATTTTCCACACAGACTCGTTGTGCGAGACAATTAATGTTCGTGAAAAAAAATTCCAAAATTTTACACTGTTTAGGGAAAACAAATTAAAGATTTAATTACCAATTGCTTAATACTGGCAGACAATCATCTGACCCATAGGTGGCAGCCATCTCAAGCCAGAGGACGAGAAGACTCTAGCCGCCACGCATATAAAGGATTTATAGTGAAAAACTTTGTTTTTACGGGTTTACTTGTTCACAGATGGGCCGGTCTGTAAGTGACAATTCCAACAGAGAGGGGAAGCGAGATGGAGAGATGAGTTTACGTGCATGAGCGACATGGGTGGTAGCAGCACTGATCCGTGAGAATGGTGACGGCATTGGAAGACAATTAATGGATGACGATGGCTGTTGTATCGAAACGATGGCTGCTGGGCCACTCAAATACTATCGGAAAATCAATGGGTTTCCATAGCCGACGAGACCAATCTTGCCTGCAGATAATGTCCACAATTATGTAAATGTCCAATATCTTACGTGGAAAACGCTCTCCCTGCCACCATATTTTCGGCCTCCCTGTTTTCCACACGTTTCCACAGTCCCCGCTTATTTCCCATTCTCTCTACAGGAATGGGATGAGTCTTGCTTTGCAGAGTCTCCATAGAACATGGCTTAACGGTGGGCATGGGAGGCAAAATAAGCGCCACGTGTCAGCGTGGAAACGCGCTTCGTACCGCAAGTGCGGACGGCGTGCGTCCCGGTGTTCCGAACTCGGGATGCTGATGATCACGAATTAACTCATTAATACCGGGAGGAAGGATGGGGGTGCGGGTGTGGATTTGCAGGTTATCATCATCATCATCCTCACCTGAGCTGCCCGTCGAAGTAGCAGGGGAAGGAAGCGGAGAGCTCCAGACTGCGCCGCCAGCGCGCCGCCCAGCCGCTCACGTTTCGCGCGTTCTCGGAGGGGTCCCGGTGGCACGAAGCGGCACGTAGGAGCACTGCGGGGCGCCGCCAAGAGAGGGATCCCGACGACGACGACGAGGAGGAGGAGGAGGCAGGGAGAGGAGGCATCGTGCCGTGTGCGTTATCTCTCTCGGTGTGGGGAGTGGTAGGGTTCGGCGAAGGTTAGCGCGCTGCGTTCCCTAAACCGCCGGCCCGATTTTTTTTATTCCACCGGTGACGATTTATTCAACTGGTTATGGGCCTCCCCTAGGTCGAGTCCGTCTCAAATGAGTACGTGGTGCGATATGTAAAAAATTCCACGAGGGAGACAAAGGCGGCCGGGCGTGGTGCTGGCCACCCACCCCCTAATTTACTGTTCCAGTCTTCATAGGTGCTCGTTAATAGCACTTTCCCCAACAGTGTTTCCATGTGTGTCTTTGTCTCAGTGTCTGCATGTTTGTTCATCTCTGTGACTGTGTTTCTATATCTGTGTAAGTCTCTGTATCGTTACCGTGTGTGTCTCTATCACTGAGTGTATCACCATGGATGTGTCTATCTCTGTGTATATCTGTGTGTTTATCTCTGTGTCTATGTACATGTGTGTGTTATTGTCTGCGTCTCTGTGATGCCGTGTATCTGTGTCTCTGTTTGTCTCCTTGTATTTAGTTATCTTCCTTCATCTGTTTGTCTGTGTCCATGTGTCTGGGTCCTTCTGTTTGTTTCTCTATAACTTTATCTCAGTCTGTGTCTTTCTGCGTCTCTATGTCTCCCTGTATATGTGTCTGTAGTCTCTGTCTCCCTACAGTGTATTTTCTCTGTCTGGATGTATCTATCTTTTTAGCTTTTGTTTATGCGTGTGTATGTCTATATATATCCCGTGTTGCTGTGTCTGTCTATCGCCTAGGTAACAGTTGTTTCATTCTGTCTTGTCTCCCTTCTCTGTCCCCACACTTTAAATAAAGGCAACTTGTCGACCCACCTACCATGTATTCGCCCATCCACTTCTAAAATAACCCACCTACCTTTCTACCCAGTCACCCATTCACGTCTCCAACCCACCAACAAACCTGTCCACTCAC
>NW_024705165.1:0-23411 GCF_018977255.1 Callorhinchus milii
CTATTGCTATGCCATATAATGCCTTGGCTCTATAAAGTTGTCTATATATTGTTTTGTATTACAAATATATCACGGCAGTAATTAACTACCACATCTAATTATTAATACCGATCAGTACTTGATTTTAGAATGAATTGTGAAAAGTTGAATGTCATTGACATTTTTACCTCATGTAACGGAGCATGTGATTACTCATAAGAGTATAAGTATGCTTAATTAAACAAAATAAAGTATCTCAAAGTATTTGCAGCTGTATACAAAAATATTGTCCATGCGACTTTAACAGTTCATGAACACAAATGATGCACTCTTGTGAAATACAAATTTTCCCTGCTGATCGCGTTAAGTTTTTTAACGTGTAGGTATGTAATACATTTCATCAGACATGTATTTATAGTAGTATGCGTCCGCATAAAGTATATCATTGCAAGACGCAAACTAGGGGTGAACGAGATATGATTTCCCTTTAAAATAAGCAAATTTCCTTCATGCGTTAAACCCTGTCAGCCAGCATTGAGAACGCATTCACATCTGCCAGTCTTGCTGGGGCTCGCAGAGAAACAATAGCGGAGCTCGCAGAAACAACAATAGCGAATAATAATAATAATGTTTTTCCCCTTTTTCTGGCAACAAAACTGAAACCTTTTTACAAGGATTCATGTCTGCCTTAACCACAATACTTGCAGTCGAAATGCAAACAAAAACACACTATGATAATATATGCATTGTCCTTGAAACTGATTGGTCCACACCAAGGGACGGCTTTCTTTTGAGCCAATAGCGAAGCTTGCAAAACACAATAGCGAAGCTCGCAGAACAACAATGGCGGAGCTAGCAAAACAACAATAGCGGATAGAAACAACATAACAATAGCGCAAATAATAAACACAAGGTGACTAGGGGGACATTGCCATCTACTGGACTTGCGTTCACACAGCGTGACAGCTTCCTGGGATTATTTACAACATAACGTGGTGTACTTGCGGCAAGTACCGTGCCGTGAAATTAACCACCACTGCCATCATCATCACAATAATATAATGGAGCAAGTGTGAAGTTTGTCCGTTACTCTGTTTGTCTGTCCGGAATTGTTTTTGTAACTTTAAAAGTCATTTTTTTAGCGCATGTTCAGTACCGTACACGTAACACTGTTGGCCTATAGATTTAAAGCACCAGGGGCTGTTTTCTAACACGTTTAAGCATGAAGAATGGTAAATACGTTGATTTTTAAATAGAGAAATAAACATTTCTTAATGTTAATGTATTGCCTCTTTATTTCTTACCGAGAGTAGTTTAGATGTTTACTGAAGGCTCCCAAGCCCGCCGCAGGACCGAGGAGATGACGGCCCACAGCACCCGAAAACGTCTAATCAAAATGAAACTAAAATGCATTTTTTGGGGAGGAAATTATTTTAATCATCCATTGCATTTTCTTTGAAGTACATCGCGATGCAATTAGTCTTGTGCGTGTTAGTGTTGCATTTGAACCAATGCTCCATATGGCAAAACAAAACCTCAACCTGCATTCACAGCTAGGCAAGGATCGTAAGTTGCCATTGCATTTTCAATGTTGGTTTTAGTTTTGTTGATTAGCCGGGTGCGAGATATCATGAAAGTCTCGTTCGCAAGAGTGACCTGGATCACCGATATGACAAATACAGCAATGAACCAAACAGAGAAATCGAAACAAAGGTTAAAACGACCACATCACATGTCCAAAGCACTGCACCAAACACAAACAATCCACGTAATGAACTACCTGCTGCTGAAACTAGTAAATGAAATATATACATAATTGTGCACAAGAATGTGTGTGCATAAGGAATGGTGGGGCATGACAGTCGGCAAGCTGCAGTGCAATGTTTAGAATGAAGGTGTAATTCTTGACCGTGCACACAACTGCTAATGTGGCTTACAGGTGTGTTTATTAATAAAGTGTGTTCTCATCCAGCAACATTAGCAGGGATATTCGCTCTGTTCGTCCGTAGACCTCATTACATTGCCGCTACTTTACCTGCGGCAACCTCTCCCAAATTCCACCTTGGGCTCTAACTTGTCAGTCCGACATGCTGGCTCCGACACCCTCCTGAAATGTGTGTGCCATCGTCCGTGCTGCAGACTACTTAGTGCCTTTCTGGCAGCGTCTATTTGGCCAAAGTATTAGGGCGTCGTTGCCAGGAATGCAAATGTAATGTGTAAATTCTGAGCATGTTTCTGAATCTCACTAAAGCCCTATTAACAAAACTGATGTATGTGTGTTGAACCCCCTTTCATCCTAATGTATTTTTACCAGTAATAATTACTGTATTCATAGTGTTAATAATGACAATTTCTAGAGCGCTGTAACATGGCAAGCCATTCAATGGCTTCAACAATAAACTCAAATACTCAATATGGTTACAATGACTGCGTTTGCCTTTTTTCGCCAAATTGTATACCGATTGTGCTATTGCTGTCATGAAATAAAGAATTCATTCAGGGCAGTCCCATCCTGTCACCAACAGTAATATTTGTCATGTGGCAGCCAAACTGATTCTTTTCATTCTCACAGCCGTAATGTCAGCAAATTAAGTGCAGAATTTAATGTAATGTTTTTTCTTGCATGTGTAATGGGTTCAACCGAGTCGCAGACGTACACTTGGAGGCAACACATTTATTCAGTTCCAACACACGGGGTAACTTCCCCTTAACAGAATAACAACCTAAGGTGGTGACCACCAGGCTAACTACACTAGTTACTACGTAACTGCTACTACGGACCGGGACCAACGACTTCGGCCCGGGTCCACGTGTTGGAGACTCGTTGAATGGAGATCGTATACGAAGGGGTCCTTCCAGGATGAACAACAACCCTGGTCCCTCTGGGGACCCGGCTATATTCTCTGTGGCGTGGCCGGCTCCACCCTTGGCCACGCCCACCTTTCAGAATCCTCGGGAAGGATCTGGGTCCCAATCACGTGAACCCCCCCCTAGCCCCCTCTTGGGGCCCCTTTGTCAACTTAACCGGTCACGTGTCCTCCCGGGTCAACCAGAGTGCCATGGCCTCACACAACCTCATCCTTTGGTCGGCACCCACACACCCTGTCCTGTAGGGTCGGCACTTCACTGAAAGCGTGGTGCCATCTCGCGCTATCTCGCGCTATCATTCAGCGCATGCCATTCCCCTCTAGGGCCGGTACTGCACGCACAGCCTGTTGACATCCAGTGATGTCACGACATCTGCAGTCATTGGTGACCAGGCTGAGTATCATCATCAACTCATTACACTTGAGAACCTGGTATAATTGCAGCCAGCTGTCCAGATTAGATTCCAGGATCCCCACGGTGCCAGCTCATCGCTGTGACCTCTGAGCCACCCAGCCAAATTTATATTGAGTGTTTTAATGACCTTAGGAGCAGTAACGCAATACCTGCACGCAACACGCGTGTTTGGCGACCACATTTCAAAACAGATGTTTACATTGCCGCACCATCTTTCGACATAATATTAGCATTTCCATCGAAGTCAATAGTCCCACAAATATTAATGAATATTAATTATTGCCTCACACCTCAAAACTCAGAAGTGCTACAACACAGACATTGACTAGAAGCCTTTTCACGACCAATGTTCAAAACGAGTAACTACATTTTATGAGCCTCGTCAAACTTTTGCAAAAAAAATATTTGTTCAGAATGAGTGCAGTTGTCGTTTAAAATCTGCAAGAGTTTTTGACAATTGACAAGCAGCTGGTGTCCAAATCAAGGTTCAGCAGAACTGCAGTGGGCTTGAATAAGAGTAATGAAACAAACCCTCTGAATGCACTCAAAGTGCACAAATTATTATATATAACACATTTTATTTACAATTGAATTTCGGGTTCAGCCACGAAATTACGTGACCAAATATTTGAGCAGATTTTCTGTATCTAAAACCTATTGTACGTGCTGTATTTTATACCAATAATTAATCAATTTAGTAAAAATAACAGATTTAAGTTCTAAAATAAAAAAATAAAAAGTGCAATTGCATGCCTGTTTAATGTTAATGTGCACATTTGATCACAATAGGTTTCGATTTGTAAAAGTATTTTGAGTTTTTACTGCAGATAACTTGTTGCAGAGTAAAATGCCGACCATTTTACATTCCATAAATCGATTCGCTAACAACTCCAATACACATTTTATAACTGTTATTTGTCATTGTCAATTACCATGTACACAAATGCGATTTAATTGAATTAAAACAAATACGAGAGCATTTGAATAAACTTTTACAAACAATATTTTGTCATGTTCATTCACGGAACAAATTGCATCGACTTTTTTTTACTTGCAATGATGACAGGCAGACCAAATAATAATTTGAAGCTACCTTATATATTTTTGAAATTAAATTATCATAGGCGAAACATAATATATTCAAATGTAGAACTGGTGGTTTCTCACTGCGACAGATAAGTTGCTTATTTGGACTTGGCCTGCAAACATGACTGCGTGAGCAGCCAAAAGTACGTATCTTATCAATGTCACACACGCTTTCCTCACGGTAGCAAGGAAAGGTGTTGGATCAAAGCAGTGTTACATGTAGTAGTTACATGTAGTAAGCTAACCTTGCCCTGTGCACAGACCACAGCAAAATTGGCCATTACAACGCAAATGAGAAAGAGGAAGATATTTTACAAACACGGCTGTAACAGTTCGTGATTTTTTTTTGACGTTGTAAATATCACCATGCAAATTGTACTACAATCACTTTTGAGATGTAGTTTCCAAAGTTTGGTGTTTTCTTGGGAAATGTTATACGGCAGACACGAGAGGTAACGGCGCAGCCCTGAAAGTGCTTGTTCACAGCACTGCTGGTAGAACAACGGCCTCCACTAGGAGGGCGCTGTTAGAGAGCCCATCGACACAGAGACGTGGCTTTCTCTGCGTGCCTACGTATCTCTGTGATATATGTCTGCTTATATGTCTGTCTATATGTTTCTGGTTCTGTGCTTTATCTCTCTCTCTCAAATTTAGCATTCTCAGGAAGAATGTAATCAACCAGGTAGGGTGTTGACTGTTATGTTATCCGACTCTCTGTTGTATTACATTCCATTTCTGAGTATACTAGATTTGTGTTTCTATTTATTTATACCTGATGATGATTGCTTGTGTTGTAATCGAAACGTCGTATGCTAGTATTTAATTTATTATTTTATCCTTATACGTGACTTTACTGAAAGAACCAAAAAGTAATTCCTGCAGTCACGAAAGCTGCAAATTAAGATTATACCTCGAGAGGGTGTTTGGCCTCCTCTTCAAATGCTGGCCAGACATCTTGGAAGAGGTGAGAGGACCCACGCTTTGCCCCACCACACATGACTCACTGTAGTGCACCCATTTATACTGCTTTTAGACGGGGGGGGGGGGGTTAAAAAGACTTGCCCAATTGTTTTTTCTGCTATGCCAGGATATTGAATCGGATTGCAAGTCCAGTGTGCTCACTATCATACCACGGCAACATCCCATTCTCTCGAAATTATTAATTATACAGGCATATCTCGTGTTTCTTCCGGGTGAATTAATTTGTGTATTGATATTATGTAGCAAAACAACACCATTTCATGTTGGTACACACAATGTACCCAGAGACACCGAGCTGCCATCACAGTGTTCTCGGCTCCAATATTGCCTCCAAAGGCGATGTTTAACATTTACATTTGATTTCAATAGTGGGCGATGGAGTTTTTTCTTAGGTTGGCTCAGCTAGAAATTAGTGTCCCAGTGGTGCATTTGCAGTTCAAGGCAGGTGGTACATGGTGGCCAGAAGTGGTCATCAGTCCACTGTCATCATTATGAATAATTAATTGAAAGCTGGTAAAAAAAACCGAGGAAGGTACAATATTAATTTTCTGCAGAACTGACTTTGAGTCTGCAATGTTTGTAGTGATGTGAAACAGCCTTCGTGAGCTGGTTAGCAAATACATTCACTCCAGCAAAGCCGGCATGCACGGTCATGGAGTACTTTAATACAATGATGATGGGAATTGTCATCTAAACTGTGGCTCATCACGTGTATAGGAAATGTCTCCATGTACTTTGTAAATACATTTCATGAATGTTACCTTCATTTATATTTGGGTATTCATCCTTCACCGGTGTGTACTACACGTCCCAAATCAAACATAAAATCCCATCATCCCTAAGTGGTGAATAATATGAATAACCCTTTATATAAAGTCTATACAATGTCAATGTATGAACTGTCTCAAAGCAAATGCATCAAAGCTGTGTAAACATTAAGATATTTGAATGACAAGATTATGGGGAAGGGAGGTTCTCTCGTTTGGGTTGAAGGGGGAAGTTAGGGAGAGGAGAAGATGACTTTGATCTTGAGAAAGGGGACAGTTGGCCTTGGTAAATGAAGGATTTGCATTTATAGCGCACTTCAATACGTCAACAACTCAAAGTGCCTCACATCTCAGCTCATCCAGTCTGGGTGCCCCGCTGCAGTGAGCCAAGGGGACCCTCAGTGGCAGCTGCCCCTGTGTGGCACAAGGTTGACGCAACACCGGCCTACAAAGGAGCATTTAGCCACCAGTAGAGGGCGATGGTGCTACGCGAGGTTGTTTTAATGACTCACTAATTAATTTGAGTTATCAAATTTGGACCATGACGCCAGGACATGTGACCTATTCACTTTTTTTCCCTGAATAACGTCACGGGATCTTTAACGTACACTGTGAAGTGGACGGCACGTTGTATTTTTTTGCAAATGTACGGTACTTTATTAACCAGGGCGACCCGTGGGCTCGAATCACAAACCGCTGTGACACGCAGCAGACAGGTCACAGCTCAGCCACGTCACCGCCGTAAGGTGATGGCAAAGAGGACTTTTGGACTCGACGAGACGCCAAGATGAAATGAAACTTTCAGTCAATGGGACCGAATGTTCCCTCCTCGAGAAAACTGTTAAGGGCAACGGCTCAGAGCCACCTACGAAGATGAACACTGCCTCGACACTGCCACTGCTTTACGCGTGGATACATTTTGTCTTGACTGAGGGAGGTCAACTTTTTCGTGACCAAAATAAAAAAAAGCGAAGGATAAATGGTGTTATCTCTTGGCAACGTGAAATGTGTAAATACCTCTTTGAAACGTAATGAACACGCTGGGATCACCGTTGACATGATGAAGCTGGCATCACCACACGCACGGTACCCGTCGTCATTCAAGCATATGAACACGATGCTGCCCTTATCAGCTCAGCCACATTGTAGAGGTGTATTCCACACTTTAAGAACATCTTGCTGCTCAGTGATAGCTCGCACAATTTAACTGAAGACTTAAATATCAACGCACAGTGGCTGCTTCTCCTCACAATGCATCCCATAGCAAAAAAACATTATTTGCTTTCCATAACCGCACGCACTCCCAAGAACATACCGTGATGACCTTGTTCCTGTTATTGTGCAGTGGATCAATTGTGCCTGACTTTTTTCTCACATGATATATTGTGTGTGTGGAGTTTAGTTAAAAGCCTACACTAGGACATCCAAAAATACGAGATGTCCCAGCCATGTTTCTAGATGTTCAAAATAAAATAAAAAGTGATTACCTGCTTAAGCCATCTTGAGGCATTGCTCACCTCCTGTCCACAGCCGCTGAACCAGTGGTAGACATTCCACATTCTCATGACGGGGGTCAGTTCTTCTATACGACAACCACCATTGACTTCCCCACAAAGAGGTACTCATGCAATGACCCCAGTCACTACGCCACTGATAATGTAGTCGCTACGCCACTGATAACGTAGTCACTACGCCACTGATAATGTAGTTACTACACCACTGATAATGTAGTTACTACGCCACTAATAATGTAGTCACTACACCACTGATAATGTAGTTACTACACCACTGATGATGTAGTTACTACGCCACTGATAATGTAGTTACTACACCACTGATAATGTAGTCGCTACGCCACTGAAAATGTAGTCACTACGCCACTGATAATGTAGTTACTACACCACTGATGATGTAGTTACTACACCACTGATAATGTAGTTACTACACCACTGATGATGTAGTCACTACGCCACTGATAATGTAGTTACTACGCCACTGATAATGTAGTCACTACACCACTGATAATGTAGTTACTATGCCACTGATGATGTAGTCACTACACCACTAATAATGTAGTCACTACGCCACTGATAATGTAGTCACTACACCACTGATAATGTAGTCACTATGCCACTAATAATGTAGTTAATACACCACTGATAATGTAGTCACTATGCCACTGATGATGTAGTCACTACACCACTAATAATGTAGTCACTACACCACTGATAATGTAGTTACTACACCACTGATAATGTAGTCACTATGCCACTGATGATGTAGTCAGTACGCCACTGATAATGTAGTTACTACACCACTGATAATGTAGTCACTACGCCACTGATGATGTAGTCACTACACCACTAATAATGTAGTCACTATGCCACTAATAATGTAGTTACTATGCCACTGATAATGTAGTCACTATGCCACTGATAATGTAGTCACTACGCCACTGATAATGTAGTTACTATGCCACTGATAATGTAGTCACTACACCACTGATAATGTAGTCACTACGCCACTGATAATGTAGTTACTACGCCACTGATAATGTAGTCACTACGCCACTGATAATGTAGTTACTACGCCACTGATAATGTAGTCACTACGCCACTGATAATGTAGTCACTACGCCACTGATAATGTAGTTACTATGCCACTGATAATGTAGTTACTACGCCACTGATAATGTAGTTACTATGCCACTGATAATGTAGTCACTACACCACTGATAATGTAGTCACTATGCCACTAATAATGTAGTTACTACGCCACTGATAATGTAGTCACTACACCACTGATAATGTAGTCACTACGCCACTGATAATGTCGTTACTATGCCACTGATAATGTAGTCACTACACTACTGATAATGTAGTCACTACGCCACTAATAATGTAGTTACTACGCCACTGATAATGTAGTCACTACGCCACTGATAATGTAGTTACTACGCCACTGATAATGTAGTCACTACACCACTGATAATGTAGTTACTACACCACTGATAATGTAGTTACTACACCACTGATAATGTAGTTACTACGCCACTGATGATGTAGTCACTACACTACTGATAATGTAGTTACTACGCCACTGATAATGTAGTCACTATGCCACTGATAATGTAGTTACTACGCCACTGATAATGTAGTTACTACGCCACTGATAATGTAGTTACTACACCACTAATAATGTAGTCACTATGCCACTGATAATGTAGTCACTACGCCACTGCCATGATGGTTTCGCTCCTGCAGTCCGCTTCGGCTGCCATGTGCAGCTGCCTTCTGACATCGCGAGAGGGGCCGTCACCACGGCTCCAACGTGCAGCAGTGGCAGGGTCGTACATTTTTCGGGGAGCGTGAGGGATGGGGCAGAAGGGCGAGCGGAAGACTGTCCGTGTGGAGGCGGGATGAGTATTCAATTCGATTAAATTGGATTTTTAAAAAAAAATTGTGTTTTTTTGTCATCGATTAACCCAGGTTCCTTTTGAAAAATGGCTGACGCCCTGACATCCGGCCCCAGAAGGCAGAGAATCACCTACAAGTCGCACCTGGCGTCCTGACGGCGGCTGATGATAATTAATCAGTAGAGTAATTGATTGCTTAATTGGATAGCCCAGATCTGTGGCTGTGTGCGTGCAGGGCACACGTGTCTCCCTCCTACGCCCACACTGCTGTCACTCACTGCCTGATGCAGCTTCCCACCAGATGCGAACTGGACTTTGCACGTGCAACAGAAGATGCATCAAGGCGCATGTGTATCTGTTGGACATGTCCACTGTCAGCAGCACAGCCACAGATCACCAGAGTCACAGTGCTGCTAACTTCATTGGTTGCAATTGCCAACAAAATGTGAATCTGAAAAGCTCAGCTTTTTGCGATTGGCCACTTGTTTCTGCCCAAAATTGCATGAAAAGTCGTTATCGGTGACTGCCGCTTAGAACGTCCACATAGGGCAACGCCCATTTATGTTGGTGGTCTTGTAAATTCCACATCCCTATGGAAGAAGCCGTTTTCCGCTGTTTACTTACCATAAAATGGTAGTCATTTGATTGACTCCAGAGGGATTATGTCCCAAGTTGTCTCTCAACCTCGATCTAAACGCAATGCCACAAGGGCAGATTGATGTAGAGTAGGGTATGTTCTATACATTTCCTAATATCCTGCCATGATATCCTACCACGTGTTGTGTTGTATGTATGCTGAACTTCTTTCGCACCGTACGCAGCCAACCGTGATAATCGCAGGTGCGCGAGAAAGACAACGAACTAAACACCAAAAGCAGTTCTCAATAAATGAGTTTTCAATCGAGATTTAAAAGTACCTAGTGGCTTCCTAATATCGGAAGGAAGAGTGTTCCAGACGGCCGCAGAAGTGCATCTGAAAGCGCGCGATCCATTGCCCGTCTTTGTTCAATGGCCAGCCAATGCCGCTGCGAGGATGATCGGAGTTCGCGTGATTGTTTAAGCCCTTGGCGAGATCAGAAAGTACCGATAGTAAAAGAACCCTAAAGATTTTTTCCCCCCACTAAAGTCAACAGCGCAAAGGGGCATGGAGGGACGGCAGCGACTTCACAGGACACGGAGAGGCACCTCTGTACCGCTGGGCACATCGTCACAGAGATAACAAAGGCGGCCCTGACAGATCGGCAGCCATTCCATTCGTCGCTTTATGCGCCTCCCGCGAGGGATGCTTCGTGAAATGCCAGGGCCGTCCCTGAATCAGTGCTGTTTGACCTCTTTTGTCATGAGCCCCAGGTCATGGCGTACACCACGCCCCCCCCCCCCCAAGAGGAATGCTGTGAACCTCTGGAGATGCATGTTCTCCATCACAAAATAGGTACCTTGCTTGCTGGCATACGCTGGAAAAGAGGCATTTACATTATTGGCCAACTGGCTCGTAACTTTTTTGTCACTCCACCACCCCTCCAGTGAAGGTTGTCGATAATACTCTTAGGTTTTTTCGGTAAAGTCACGTAGGTAATTTTTTTTTTTACCTACGTGAGTATGAATCCTTGCAGTCACGAAAGCTTCAAATCTAGAAGTTGTCGATGTTGGCGAAATGTTGGGATTGGTATCTTGGGAATGGATACCGAACGGATTTATTTGGTTATTTTAATACATTTTCTCTGCGAAGATTTTTTTCTTGATACGTACATTTTGTCCTAAATTATTTATGTATAAATTATTATTTATTTGCTAAGTAGTGGTGGTTTTGTTTTTGTACTATCTGTGTACGGAACTGGATAATTGATGTGCAGCGTTCTGGTGTGAAATTGCATGAATCACGCTAAATATGAAATGAAATTATTATTTTTGCAGCACAAGAATGTGAACAAACATAGCAGGGACCACACCGGTACTTGTCTTTCTGTCTCAGTAAAATCATCTACGTCGCAAACAATCAGATTTCATTATAAACTCTACATCCATTGTGCGTGCACACGAAACTTCCACAGCAGCGTCGCTAACTCATGTTGTTGCATCTGCAGCGAGTGGTTGTGTTCACACCCCGAAGCAATAAATTATTCGCAATAGCCAAACAAATGGTCAGAGAGGGCTATAAAGTAGCAGTGCATGGGCTGTAGTAATCAGCGCATTTGGTCTATTATTGAAGCCACCAGCATGAAATTATCTGCTCATTCTGTAATTCGTCAAAGTGTGTTTTTCAGAGTTTAATTTGCATTCGCAGATTTTCAAAGATTATGGAAAAATAATGATTTCAAAGACAAACCGGCATGACGGCGTTTTTGACTGATGGGCTTTTATTTTCACAATTTCGTTTGATTCATAATCATAACAGTGAACATTCAAATGTATTGCAGTCGTCACTCCACACCCTCTGTAAATTAAAATAAGACGATGAAACGGATAAAATGATTTGATAAGTCAAGATATGCAATGGCATTTATAATAGAGTGGAGTGCATGTATGTACGTTGAACTGCTTTTGCACCGCGTGTAGCCAACCTTTCTCGACAAACATGTTCTCCACCAGACGACGGCTGCTTGCGTTGTGGCCGAAACGTCGTGAGAATTATTTTATTATGTTTTATTTTTATTATTTTATTATTTCCATTCTACGTGACTTTACCGAAAGAACCAAGAAGATGAATCCCTGCAGTCACGAAAGCTTTAAATCGAAATTTATGGTCAAACAAGCCCAATGACTGACAGGGTAATTAATATTCATGAACATTGTTAAAGAGTCAATGTTTTACCATTATATGAAGCATTCTTTTCACGTCAAAATGTGCGTGTAGCTATGCCCTGGAATATGTGTGCACACGTAGCGGCGTAAAGCAGCAGTTCCTGCTGTGGAATTTAGCATCAACATTCCAATGCAGTGGAAAACAGTCATTAGTGATGGGGTCAAAAATAAATATTACACCTAAAATTAAATGCAATTATATTGAGATATCGCATTTGTATTGATCTTGTCTTTCTATATTTATATCCAAGGATATTGAATTCCTGACAATGCCATTGATATCTGTGACTTCCTTTGTGATCCATTGTTACCCCTGGTACTTAAATCATTTGTTTTACATACTGCTCACTTGACGGTTCAGATACTTTCCTATCTGCACACGTCCAATGCAAACACAAAGATCCCCCAAATAGCCTTAACAGACTGTTGGGAAAGTGCTGTTAGCGAGCACCTACGAAGGCTGGCACGGCACACGAGAGGGTGGTTGACCAGCACGACAGCTGGCCACCTTTGTATCCCTAGTGGCAATGTTTACACATCACATCAGGTACTTATTTGAGGCTGAGCCGACCTAAAAGAGGCCCACGACTGATTCAGGTAATTGTTACTGATGTTGGTCGTGAGAGGGAATCAAACTCGGATCGTGGGGTTTGTAGCACAGCGTGCTAACTGCTGCACCACCGCTCCCGACACACACGCACGTTCAAACACCTAAATGAGATTATCGTAAACCTATTTAAACAAAAGGTTTGCGGTGATGGATGTGTTTCATATTGATCAAATAGAAGGCAAACGTATACAAAATCATATCAGAGTGAAGAAAGCCACTATACTTATACAACCATGCCAAAAAAATATTGCTGAGGGCTAATGGAATTCTGTCACATTGACATTTCATCCCACACACCTGATGCACATCCATTCTCAAGCTCACAACATGCACACCCCCTCCCCAATGATGTGTTTTCATATTCTATTTTAACACCGTGCCTACAAAAAAATGCGACGACATAAATCAAGTATTAGATTGGGAAGACATTTTTCTTTTTAAATGTACAACCTAAACAGCAGGCCGAGTGTGACACGAGGAAGTGAATTGCTAAGCTCGTCTGATGCGGATAAATTAAAATGCGTTGCAGCAAGTTGCTAATCTCAAAGTTGGTGCTTCGTAGGTGTGAACAGGTAAGGTCTGACATGTTTTATATCGCCAGTTCAAGGCGTGCCAGCCTGTGGCCGGGTTTGAGCGCTGATATCACAGCACATGGCCCAAACTTTCCAAAAGCATTTGCAAAAGCGCATTACTCAAAGACGTGCCTCTGCGTGTACTACTCAAAGACGTGCCTCTGCGTGTACTACTCAAAGACGTGCCTCTGCGTGTACTACTCAAAAACGTACCTCTGCGTGTACTACTCAAAGACGTGCCTCTGCGTGTACTACTCAAAGACGTACCTCTGCGTGTACTACTCAAAGACGTACCTCTGCGTGTACTACTCAAAGACGTGCCTCTGCGTGTACTACTCAAAGACGTACCTCTGCGTGTACTACTCAAAGACGTGCCTCTGCGTGTACTACTCAAAGACGTACCTCTGCGTGTACTACTCGAAGACGTACCTCTGCGTGTACTACTCAAAGACGTACCTCTGCGTGTACTACTCAAAGACGTACCTCTGCGTGTACTACTCAAAGACGTACCTCTGCGTGTACTACTCGAAGACGTACCTCTGCGTGTACTACTCAAAGACGTACCTCTGCGTGTACTACTCAAAGACGTACCTCTGCGTGTACTACTCAAAGACGTACCTCTGCGTGTACTACTCGAAGACGTGCCTCTGCGTGTACTACTCGAAGACGTACCTCTGCGTGTACTACTCAAAGACGTACCTCTGCGTGTACTACTCGAAGACGTACCTCTGCGTGTACTACTCAAAGACGTACCTCTGCGTGTACTACTCAAAGACGTACCTCTGCGTGTACTACTCAAAGACGTACCTCTGCGTGTACTACTCAAAGACGTGCCTCTGCGTGTACTACTCAAAGACGTACCTCTGCGTGTACTACTCAAAGACGTGCCTCTGCGTGTACTACTCAAAGACGTACCTCTGCGTGTACTACTCAAAGACGTGCCTCTGCGTGTACTACTCAAAGACGTACCTCTGCGTGTACTACTCGAAGACGTACCTCTGCGTGTACTACTCAAAGACGTACCTCTGCGTGTACTACTCAAAGACGTACCTCTGCGTGTACTACTCGAAGACGTACCTCTGCGTGTACTACTCAAAGACGTACCTCTGCGTGTACTACTCAAAGACGTACCTCTGCGTGTACTACTCGAAGACGTGCCTCTGCGTGTACTACTCGAAGACGTACCTCTGCGTGTACTACTCAAAGACGTACCTCTGCGTGTACTACTCAAAGACGTACCTCTGCGTGTACTACTCAAAGACGTACCTCTGCGTGTACTACTCAAAGACGTACCTCTGCGTGTACTACTCAAAGACGTACCTCTGCGTGTACTACTCGAAGACGTACCTCTGCGTGTACTACTCGAAGACGTACCTCTGCGTGTACTACTCAAAGACGTACCTCTGCGTGTACTACTCAAAGACGTACCTCTGCGTGTACTACTCAAAGACGTACCTCTGCGTGTACTAC
Source organism: Callorhinchus milii (assembly GCF_018977255.1). NCBI lineage: Eukaryota > Metazoa > Chordata > Chondrichthyes > Chimaeriformes > Callorhinchidae > Callorhinchus > Callorhinchus milii. The sequence goes on from NW_024705165.1 coordinate 14,965, forward strand.
TCGAAGACGTACCTCTGCGTGTACTACTCAAAGACGTACCTCTGCGTGTACTACTCAAAGACGTACCTCTGCGTGTACTACTCAAAGACGTGCCTCTGCGTGTACTACTCAAAGACGTACCTCTGCGTGTACTACTCAAGACGTGCCTCTGCGTGTACTACTCAAAGACGTACCTCTGCGTGTACTACTCAAAGACGTACCTCTGCGTGTACTACTCAAAGACGTGCCTCTGCGTGTACTACTCAAAGACGTACCTCTGCGTGTACTACTCAAGACGTGCCTCTGCGTGTACTACTCAAAGACGTACCTCTGCGTGTACTACTCAAAGACGTACCTCTGCGTGTACTACTCAAAGACGTGCCTCTGCGTGTACTACTCAAAGACGTACCTCTGCGTGTACTACTCGAAGAGGACTCGTGGAGAACATTCGGCGCATCTCCAGTGCCACATTGTTCAGTGACAAATGCCCTCACGCGAGACTGGCGACAATTCAAGTTCAAGTTCATTTATTAGGTATAGCCCTGTGAGCCATTCGGCTCTTGAATCGGGTGCAATTAACGTACGGTAAACATGAGATGTTTTATAAATTAATTCCAAGTACTTCGACAGCATACCAATCGTTTAGAAACTACTGCCAAACTTACGTACACCCACATGCCTAGTGCACAGTGCTTGCATGATGATGCCTACGCACGATTGACGACATCTGTGGCTGTGAGCTGGCCAGGAGGTGGCAGTGCTGGGGATCATCATCAGCTCACACGTGTGGGGCTGTCCATGGGCACTCACAATTTACCCCCACATGGCAAACACTCATTAATGGTATTGGCCAAACGTCCAAATGTACACCGGTTAGCTTATTGTCGTGAGGAGGTTTTTTTGAAGTCGAGAATATACTACACGTCATTTTGACATTTCTCTTAATCCACCAAGATAAGTTTGTTGGCAGTGACACTTTATGAGAAGCGTAGAACCTCTGCAATCATCTTGCTGGCTGAAAAAAAAACCTACTAGACTTTAAAAAGTCTTCCCAGCCAACAATAAGCGTCGCCTACATTGGACGGTGTTCAGAGGGCGAATTCACCGTACAGTGTTTATCGCAGCTTATAGCTGGGATTTTCACCGAGCAATGAATCACAAGTGGCTGTTTAAAATAAAATGAGCTCCATATCAGAACTGCCCTGATAGAATGCAAGAAACGTTACGGTTAATGTTGTTGTGAATGCACAATAATTGCGGCCCCCTTTTTCAGCCCACTCCTTTCATGCACTCCACTGTTAGAACGAAACCCGTGAAGCACGCAGAGAAGCATGGGCAGATGGACAGATGCTTGCTTGGCATTACACTGGCAGACACCAAGAGCTTGCACGTGGATTAGACAGTATAGGCGGGTTAAATACATCATTCAAACTGTTTTTTAAACAAGTTAGTGAGCTTGGGCAAGACACACATTGCCTCCGATTAGCACGGTTGGCTACGTACGGTGCGAAAGAAGTTCAACATACATACAATTGAATGATTACCAATCTATATAATTACAATACTCTCCCCCTCTTCGCCTCGAATCACTGCACCAGATTGAATTGAATGATGACGTCACCCTGCTGCTGCTCTATTTAATACCGGGAGCAACAGGAGAGCCTCACCAAACTTGCCCGATGAAGCTGGATGGAATTACCAGCGAAACGTCGTGCTACTCAAATTTAAAATTATGTTGATTCTCTCTTCAACACAGCTAAAAAAGTGAATTATTTTGTCCTTTGAAAAACGTGACATTTTTACTGTTTGGCCGTGTCAGGTGGTGGGTGGTTACGACACATTTATAAATAACGCGATCTGACCCAAAAAAAACTATATTATGAATAATATTGGTCGCGAAAGCCTACGTGTTAAACATACATACAAGAAGATATGGTGGCCAATGGGCACAGATGATCACGGAGTGACAGAACTGTAATGGGATGCATACGCGATGAGTTGGAGCGTTAAACCAAGCTGATTTGCTGCGGGTGCAAGGTGCATTGTTACATCGCAGCGTCGTGAGACGTGGCAGCTTGTGGAGGACTTCTTCCAACCTCGTTTGACTGGTGATACATAGCCATCCCCATGGACCACAACCTTCGGCTAACTAGAAAGCGGACCAGACATCGGGTGACAACCACTCATGAATGGAATTGGCCAAACTCCCCGATGCAAGGCCCTCTTGAAAAAAGTCTTCAGACTTCAATTTAAAGCTTTCGTGACTGCAGGGATTCATCTTCTTGGTTCTTTCGGTAAAGTCACGTGACCTTACCGAAAGAACCAAGAAGAGTATTTAGACTCCTGAAAAAGTATTGAGTTAGGACTTCCCTGGAATAGAAATTGTCATTCTTTGACTTAATGATAACTCAGAGCGGCAAGTTGGTGCAGTGGTAACACTTATGCCTCATAGAAGGGTCTGGGTTCGCTTCCCGACTCGGGCAGCTTTCTGTGCGAAGTCTGTACGTTCTCCCCCTGTTCTTGTGGGTTCTTCAGTTTCCTCCAAAGCTGAAACACTTACAACGTGTCACTGGGACTGGTCAAACGTCCAAAATGACGAAAGATTACCTGAGATATACTCAATTAGAGTGACACACAGCATCAATCGCCCCCTCCTGTGAAAACCTCGCAGGATCTTCCTGGAAGAGATTCTTGAGACTCAGAGAGGCTTTGCTGGGTAAACAAGCATCGTAATAATAATAATGCTCCAGTCATCAGTTCATTGTTTGTAAATAATATGGAATTTTAGAACGTTATGCTTCATACATAAATGAGTTTAATGGTGAAGAAGTCTAGTTTTTTTATGGGTTCACTTCAAATGAACGTGAGTATTAAACTGTAGTTTTAATTTTATGGCCACTTCAATAAATATATTGTAATTGGTTCTTTGTGTTGTTTTCAACTACTTTAAAATCACCAAATGGGTTGCATTTTTAATAAATAAAAACCGTGCTGACCACCCATCCTCGTATGCGTTGTTCTAACCAAAGAGATGTCTGTGGATTCGTGACTTATTACAATAACTCAGAAGAAGAGTGTCAAAGAGGAAACACAAATGAATGTGCCTTTGTGCAATTGCAACTAAGTGAATCCGGATTAAGTAGTCATTGTGTGCACTCAAATTCCAAACCAATCATTTTAATGTTACAGTGTACCCTGGTTTATGAATTTTGAAATCATTCCAAAAACGCAATTTAAGCTTGAATGTACGTATGTTAAACGTCTTTCGCAGCATACGTAGTCAACCGTGTTAACCGGAGGTGTGGGGAAAGGACAACGAACTAAACACAGTGCCACTATTTATATGCTGAAGCCTTGTTGACAGTGATGTTGTGACCTGCAGAGTAGTTTAACTCTCAAATCACAGGAATACAATGCCAGGTAGAGTCGCCATGACTTTAGTACAGTCGATTCTGTACACCATGGACCAATTGACAGTGTTGAGTTCCCTAAATTTTAAATCGCACATGCACATATTTTTAAATGCAAGTACACACATTATAGACACATTGCCATATATATGCACATGCTAAGAGTATGACATTCAGCTGTCGTGACATTATTTTTCGGTCGTTTTAAATTTGCACACACCACGGATGGAGGTAAAAATAGACGTACGGATATTCAGGTTGCAACAATTAAAAATCAATAATCACAGCACTGCTTTGGCATAAAAGGAAACGCTCCACTCGTGCAAAAACGCGCACCCGGCGGTGAAGATGTTAAAGACAAACGGATATCACGGAATAATTGCGCGGGGGCCGGACACAGCGCGCACACGATAGTAGCGATCGAGACCGAATCCTAACAACGTAATGCGATGTCCGCAAACCTGTTGGTCTCTTTTTCTTCCTGAAGATTCTGCATTTTCTCAGAACGCGATAGAGTCCCACAATAATGAGGACATTGAGCCCCGCCACGAGAAGCCCCTCCGACTTGAAGATGTTGAAATCCATGCTGACGGCAAAGGCGGCTGGAGGGGTGGCGACGAGAAAGAGCTCCACGTCGCTTAGAATCCCACACACCCCGTCTCTCTCTCTCTCTCTCCCCCTCTCTCTCACGCGCACACGCAGACGACACCCACGAGTCGGCTCTCACGCATTGTATTTGGTTTGCAAGGGACCCAGGACTAAATGTCCCCGTCTGTCCCACCCACCCTGCTACCCAACACACAAACCGCAACACCCCCTCAGCCACCCACTCAGCCACCCACTCCTCTCTCACTTACTTACTTTCCCGACAAAACACTGCACACGTTTGCAAAGCTTCTCAACGGAGAACGAAATTGTGAAATCCACCGGCTAAAACTCCCATCGGCAGCTGGCAGTTTATCGGTTTTACCTAAAGGGAGATTGTTTTGACTCTGTTTGCATCACTCGGCAGAGAATCCTGTCAATACGTTGCCAACTGGCAAATTCGCTTTTTTGGCATCTGTTATGTATTTAACTCAAATTCACATCACATATATTGTAGTAGTATATACACGTACAAACGCAAATTGTATTATTACAATTAAATCCATTAAGTGTATACAAAGGAACTTAAAGTGTGTGGCTATTTTCAAAGGCAACAGATATTTATTTTCATGTTTTGAATATTCTTATAATACTCACGCGCATAATATTCACAATCTATCATGTACTGGAGAGGCGAACTTGAAGGTAACTGAATGATACAATAATTAAAGTCAGCAATTGGACATTTTGATAATATGCCAAAGAAAACGTGATTTTGTATGTATATATTACGGATACATATACTGTAATGCATTTAAGATTCATTATAACTTCATCACCGGTGGAATGACATCGAGAGACAGAAAGAGAAACAGCATGGATCAGGATTTTAAAAAAAAACATCCCTCACACCTCAGATGAGCACAGCTGGCAACGTAACGTCGGAAAGAAGTCCACACGTACGTAGCAATCTATATTGGAAGCTTTCGTGACTGCAGGAATCCATACTCTTCGGTTCTTTCGTCAAGTCACGTGGGTATAAAATAAAATAAATCACGACGCATCGGGCGCAACACAAGCGTCAGAAAGAACCAAAGAGTATACATAGCATTCTCTTGGTTCTTTCGGTAAAGTCACGTAGAAGGGAAATAATAAAATAATAAAAATAAAATAATAAAAATAAAATAATTCTCACGACGTTTCGGCCACAACGCAAGCAGGACGGCTGCAGGACGGCTGCTTGCGTTGTGGCCGAAACGTCGTGAGAATTGTATTTTATTATGTTGCATTTTTATTTTTTATTATTTCCATTCTACGTGACTTTACCGAAAGAACCAAGAAGATGAATCCCTGCAGTCACGAAAGCTTTAAATCGAAAAATACATAGCATTGACTGTTTAGAAAAGTAATATGCTTCGCCGCCAGGACACTTTGCTAGAATGATGACGGGCAGTGATCAAGACCAAGGACGGAGTGGCAGCCAAAGTAGGGAATACGCCCATGATGACTCCACAGCTGAGATGGGAGATTGAAATTCGCGGACCATGAAGGATGACGATGGCTTAGGTAGAAGACTTCACCCAGCGGTGGATTGTTCATGGCTGATGCTTGAATATTATTATTATTTTGAGTGGTATTACTTGGTTTTTGTCATTAGGCACTGTAAAGGGGTTAATATAATACTGTGCTGTAAAATGTAATATATGCATGACATCAATGGGCTAAAAATGGATGTTGGTTTTGGCAATCATGCCACGTGTTTCAATAACTGTTATGACCTGGGAATTATTGCCGAGTATTATTGCTGGGTTGTGTTCATTTGATCTAATCCGGAAATCCTCTTCAATGGAAGGCTGCTGCTTAGAGACCCTATAACTGGCACAACATCGAATGATAAACATAAACTTGAGCATTCGTGGGAGGAATTACATTTTGCACGACTGTGCCAACACTGCTGTTTTAGATCAATGTTAAACCCTATTCACGAAAAATTATGATTATTTTATGCAGTAGTTGTTGTTTGTACCTCCCTATACAATATATTTTTTGCTACATCTACAGCAGGTCTGCAAAAATTCATGTATATTACTTTGATGGCATTTATTCTGGTATTAGTTAATACATTTCATGGAATAGACATTTTGTCTTAAGTTTTCTTAAGACTAACCGTACAATACTAAATGTACGGTTAGATATGGTGACATTATTTTAATTCTAGATTTGAAGCTTTCGTGACTGCAAGGATTCATACTCTAAGGTTGATTCGGTAAAGTCACGTAGGTAAAAAATAAAATTAAAAGTTAATAAAAGTAATAATGGAAATAAAATAAAATAATAAATCACGACGTTTCGGAGGCAACACAAGTCTCCGTCATCAGGTGGGACCGTCACAGCTAAAATACTGCATCAAGTGAGGAAAATTCCATAAGACCAGCCCTTAAATACAAGTTAAGGGGGGAGGGGCTTATCTGAATGTGGTAACCAGGGAATGGAACGTAGGGGTGGTGGGCGGGGCTACAAGAGAAATTGGTCAACGTCGTCATGTGCAAGAAAACAATCGGTGTACCTTTTATAGCCATATCTTGCAACTTCGTGACTTTTTGATGAGTGATAAAATAAATGTCTCCTCTCAAGTCCCAAATTGAACTTGTCATGTTCCCCTTTTTCTTTCTTTCTTTCTGCCTCCTCAATAATCGAGTTGCTACCCCGATCGTCACTCGTGCTTCTGATGAGATCAATCCTCAATTGGCATGAAGCACACCGAATCACAATACAGTGCGGTGTAACATTTACACGTTTTTAAACCGGTCCACTATTTAGCGCAACATATCTAGAAAATAAACGAATGCATCGACCAACTCAATTTAGAAGGGTGACGTTTGCACTCCTGTTGCAAGGCTACACATAGCAATTCACAACCGTGCCGACACAAAGTGGCGTCTCTCCATGAGACATCTTCTCGGAGTGATGCACGCAATCGGATCGCCCGTTGCCCGCAGAGAGTCAAGAAGCCCTTTGCCTCGGACGTACGCGTGCCCTTTGCAACGTCCGTTCGGCGATGTGGAAATTCGCTGCATTTTTCACGAGCGCATCTTGCTTTTTTTTCAAACGCTCATGTAAGCACAAGTGTTTTTCTTTCGGGTACGGATTTTGTTCACGTTCACATCCACACAGGTACAAGGACGTAAAAGACCAAAATAACAGCCTGAACGGGTTTTAGTCGTCACGAATGTAAACGCATTCATTTTGGTCGCCTTGTTTCAGCGTGTGCACGTGCAGTTGAACAGCTGTTTATTCTTGATTTGAAGCTTTCGTGACTGCAGGAATTACTATTTGGTTGATGTTTATTTCAAGTAGCTCAAGGCAGGCGTGGATTTAAAGCAAAGCAAATACATGGAGCATTTCCATCGACAATATCATGAGTGAAAGGGTTATGGCCTATTGTTCAAGTTAATTTGATCAACAATGGTGTTTGTTAGGTTGTTGAATGAAAACCTCTTCCTCGGCCAAGGGTTAAATATTATTTTTATAAAGTAATATGTTAAAGTAAGCAGCATTTCAACATTGTTATGCATAATCGTTACTTTTCACTTTCACAAATTGGTTTGATTTGGTTCATCTTCTGTTACATCTTAATAAGAATGCTCTGATAATATCACTGTAGTTTTATTCCCGTAAAATAAATGCAAAATTTAAAAAAGCTTTAAAGCACATAGACATTAAATAAGTAAAAATCAATCAATACGCAAACCTCATTTATATTAAAGCAGTGAACATGTGTTCAAAGTCGATCATGTATTCTACGAATTGTTTAGAGCCAGGCATTTAAATCGTAGCTTCATTCGGATTTAGCGCAGGTGACCTTGATTCTCAGACCTGGACATCGCTGCGCGTGTTGTACAATACGAAATCATGGCCATGGGTCTCACTCGCAAGACCTCACCCCCATCAAGCTTATTAGGTCCACCACCCGAGTTAATGTGTGGTCCTGAGTGGCTCGACTTTTAATCATTCCCCCCACAGGCTCGCGAATGATCCGCCTGGCTCTGTGAGCGACGCTGAAGATATTTGTCTGCAGTCAAAAACACACTGTGGGCATTGGTCCTAGATTGGCCGGCCTCAACGTCAATAATGGACGATGATGATGATGAAGAAAAAGAAGAAGTAGCCAAACCCGTGAATCTTTAGGGAGAGAGCACGCTGTGAAAATAACGGCGAGGATGTCAAGGGCAAGAACTGATGGTACTCTGCTGCCTTTCCTTCCCTTCGCTGTGGCTGTCTTTCTGTCGAGAATAGAAGCAAGTGACGCATCTAAAGTGCAGCGCATTTGTACTTTCTAAAGCCCTCATCATTTACTGGCAGTGTTCTTGTGCTCGTGGAAGTCAATGGAGAGCGGAGAGTTAAATCGACTTAAAACTTTCGTGACTGCAGGAACTTATATTCTTTGGTTCTTTCGATAAAGTCACCTAGATA
>NW_024705165.1:23441-65915 GCF_018977255.1 Callorhinchus milii
AGGCCCGTCGACCCTTGATGACTAGTGATGTTTCTCGGTCCATCCAGTTCTTCTAGGGCGAATTTGTAGAGGTGACAGTTGGAGAGGGTTTGCCCTGGTAGATATTTCGCGAGAGGCTCATCCTCTGGTTAATGCATATGGGGTCCCGAGCCCTTTGTGCCGACCTAAGTCATCCAACCCGGAATTGACAGCTTATGGATCGTGCCCAAATTTATGAATTACCAGTGACTAAAACCCGGACTCCCACCACAATCAAACGAGATTAGTTATCGCGCCTACTCGGTACCAACTAATCCGTCGCGTCGAGAGCTTCTGATGACTTGACCCCTATTCTACCAGTTGACTATAGCGAAGCCTAAATGTAACGAGATGACTATGGAAGTTGAAACTATTCAATTGATAGCGAAACACTTAGATGAATCCTCAGTGGGCTCGAAAACAAGTTCCCCGGACGACAGTGGCATTCAAGCGGAGTTTGCCTTCATTTATCTTTATCCGCCAGGGAAGTAGGCTTTTTCAGCGTGCGAATAGCCAAACCCAAGTAACTGCGATTAAACGACCAAATCGGTCCAATTCTACCATGCATACGGGCTCGTCAAGATGTTCGTAGTGTGCTTGGTGGGCGACACGACTACTAACACTATGATGTGTGTACCGGTTGCGGTGAGGATTTTAGCAGCGTGAAGGACAATAGGACCTTTAAGGCTTCGCTCGGAGACCTCTACAATGTAAGGTCGTGCCCTATTAGAGCCAAACGACGTGACAAATTCCCCTTGCCCTCAGCCAACTCTCGGCACTAATACATGATCGAGTAAGAACGTAAGACCCCATATATAAGGGAGACCATACTCGGCTATTCCAAGGTAGTAACTTTTGAGCATTTGCAGCCTGTAGCACCTATCATCCCACACCTCAAAGACAAGCATTCGTTGTGGTGCTGGGTAAGTTGCTTGTAAGTCACTGTATGTGACCTGCCGTATCCCGTTAGCTACACTCTACTACATGTTCTGGAATGGCGGGGTTCAATCTGGGTGAATTACATGTACACGAGACCTTCGTTGATGAAATAATCAAGTTATCGCGGGGACGCAATTCGTTCTACAAGTCAAACCGCCTGTGGGTGCAGTTAAAGCAATCGGTGGTAGGGATTGGAAGGCACTTGACAATGAAGATACGTTTTACGTAATCGGCAGTTGATCATCGGTGAAGAGATAGCAAAAAGGTTCGGACTGAAGTTCGCATACTCAATACGCAAAGCATCGTCTCAGCGCACTAGGGTAAATTCATGGTACCTCAAAAAACAAATGTTATGGTCGGTGGTTAGGAGTATTCGCCCAACTATATTGGTCGTGGGCGGTTGTTCCACACATTCAGAGTGAACTCCACGGTATGGCCCATCAAATGCGTCCGGACGCGAGAAGCTGGGTTAAAGTATCCCGAAGAGAACCTAAACACTCGATTCATCGCCTCACGTTTAGTATACATGCGACGTTTTGAGGCAGTGCGATTCTACTAAAGCACATATCTCTAAAGCATCTAAATCATGGTTAACCATCTTACAGAGTTCACCATGTAATGCGACTGTCGTAACCGGAGCAACCGGACCCTATCTGGTACACGTCGCCTGACCTCGCTATTGTCCTACTGGTAGGCCATACGTTGAGGGTGTGTGGCAATCCTTATGCCCCGACTTAATGAGGAGCTCACTCAGATAGAAGGCAGGAATCAAATATTTCAGATGTTAATTTCCAGGGCGGTCGCGTAGATTCGTCGAGGAAAAGGTCAAGTTGTCCAGGGGGCCTCGAGTAAAGGGACAACTTAAGTGGACTATAGTAACTCTAACTCGGGTTACTGTATTATCTCGTGCTAACTGGGTAATAGTGTGCTCAAAAATTCAACCGCATAAGCTTAGGTAGAGCGCCCCCCTCTGTCTTCCGAAGAATGTTGCCAACTACTCTCGGTCGTCAAAGCCTGTTTCCTTCGTGGTTTACATTCCAATAGGGACGGGAACAGGCAAGAGGCATCCCTAACGCGTCGAATCCCGCTTCGTTACTAGCCTATAAGGGATATGCATTTTAGGTGGCGACCACACAGCGTTATGTGCCATCGGCGGGAATATTCCATCTTCCAGACGTAAGAGATCGAAGTCGCCCAAAGTAGCCGGAAATAAAACGTGGGGTTAGGGAAGGGCGCTCTTCTCCGTTTGGTGTGTTCTGAATCGTATGACCATGAGCGCGTTCGAGTCTCGCTTCTGTCCCAGTGTACCCAATTCGGGGGGGCCCCAGACCGTACAACTTGATATCTTGGACACTCCGTGTGGCACCGTAATAGACTGTTCTTTACTGGCATCTCCTATCATCTAGAGGTAAGTGGTCCCGGAGATTGACACAATATCCCTAAACGTCGGTAGACTCTCGCCCTAGGTAACTAAAAGGAGTCGAGTATGTACGGTAGAGGGTGAGAGCTCGAAAGACATCGCGTAAACGGCAACGTCACCCGTATATAACGACAGTGTGCGAAACCCCTGGAATATCGTATTTTATGTTGCATGTGAAATAACAAATCTTGGACAAATTGCGCTCATCGTAGAAGCCATGCTGGTTTCGACGCGGTACCCAGCGTGTCGACTTCTCCTAGGAACCCAAGGTCATCTCTTTTACTATGAAATAATCATAAACTCATGAAAGTTTCTTGTCCCCATCAGAAGCAGAGCGACGGTCAAAGCCGACCGCGCCCAGAGTGTCCAGGGTGGTCCCCCACAAAGTCGTCGAGTGAAGAAGAGAACACGCGTTCCGGAACCCTACCGAAAATCGTGAGTTCATCATTAATCCGCACGCCGCACAAACTTTGGTCCGGAGAAAAGCAAAAGGGGAAAAAGGTCAAGTGCATCATTATTGAGGCAAGCGAGGGTCCATATGTAGTAGCTTGATTTTAACTTCGTAGTGGGGGCAGGGGATACAGAAAATCTGGAAGACTCGGCCTGCTGCTGCCTTGCTTGGACGGCCTCGCTGGTGTCAAAGCGGAACATTCAGAGACAGGCAGTAGGGATCCGGTCAGTGGCAAACGGTTCAGTCTACGACCCAATAAATATAGTGACACTGATTTCATAGCGTAGATAAGCGAAAAATCACTAACATAGCGCCGGTGCCAATCGTCTGCATTACCTAGCGGATGTTAATTGGGCTTGCATGTGTGCCGGCCCAACTCTCGTTGGCGCACCTCTTAAGATCTACAGCTCGTGGAGCCCCGTATACCAAACCTTTGCCGCCGGCGTTTCAACCCCCCTCATCGCGTGCCTTCTCCTAATAAACGCCTGGCTTACGTCTTCATTTCTGTTCCTGCTGAAGTCTAATGAAACGAACTCAACGAGCGGTAAAGTTATCTTAACGTTCAGAGTGGGCAGAATACGGGCCGCCGTCCTCGAGGTGCGCCCACTATGTTCTCGTGTTGCGGATCGGGGACGTGGTGTCATAAAAGTTTCCCGGCAGTGCTCGAGTCGAATGGTTGACGCCTATCGCACGGTCGAGCAGTATGACATCGCCACTGATAGTTAGGGGCAGAGGTCACAAGTTACACACGCCGTCACAGCACCCGGCTAATTATTGGTTGTGGAAATTGGATTACCTCCAGATACGCGGACTGGTTAGGAAGTGGTCAATAGAAAACTTGATGCCCGAATACTTAACGTCGACCCGTATTGGGTTGGCCAAAGCTATAGCTTACAGTAGATCTGATTGAGTAGAAGAGCCTTACCAATGGCAGCGCTCTAAATTGTTGTGGAATCACGGTTATCGTATGGCGACAGCTCATACAATCATCTCTTAGGGAACTCACAACCTGGTAGGGTTTATGTGTAAGCGTAATGGGTAAATGCTTGGAATCCATTAAATGTTTGGTAGGAACCGTTTTCAGTCGCGAATCCCGAACTCATTTTGAAGTACTCGGCGGGGAACCCTCCGGCTGCGCTGTATTCCGCAGCCTTGACCGCCATACTTCGCGAGGCAAGTCGTAAAGGGGTTTTCGTGGGCACGCGAACCTCCATAAACGACGTGTGCTGTAGCGAGGGCTAGAGTTTACCCGGCGTAGGTTATGGCCTTCCTCACCATGACATTTCGTATGCTTTATCCAGCCTCCTCGCCGAATCCAACCCTCCGAAAACATAATTTGTGGCCCAAGAAAGATCCGCCTAGGGTGGTCGAATGCCACGCTACTAACTGGGGTTAGCTCAAGATGTATTACAGACCGATCGGTCGCTGATTAATATGGAATCTTCTGCTGGGTAGGTTATGCGAACTACATTCTAGCCACTCAACATGTCTCCAATCGATTTATTTATATGTTGATACGGGATTAGCAATGCAAAGCAGTCTAAAATTAAGGGATCATATCTTAACCACCGGACGGAACTTCCAAGACGGATCAGCACCGGAACCTGGCTGTCTAGTAAGAACCGTGGGCGCGATCCAGCGTCCTGGAGAATCGCGGCTAGAGCGTTGGTATAACGCACATATGCCGTAGTGAGCTCGAAATGATTCCTACAGCACGACGCTCAACAGAACAGGTAAGGGCTCGAGCTGGTAGAACGCGCGCGGCTCGTTCTCCCGAGGGGTCTAGGTACAGATTCGATGTGGAGAAATCGCGTGCCCGCTCTGTGTTCTCGCTTATAACATGTGTCCCCGAACGGGTTGCATCATCAAGTGTCAACAAGACGGGCCGTGGACGCAGTAGTAAATAGTGCGGAGCGGGTACATACTAACTTGCGCCTGCGATAGAGACGATGGTGACGAAGCACCCGTCGAGACAGCTGGCGAAAGAGACATTGAACCTGGGTGAGTATCGCCGGGCTATTCGGCTCCGTGCAGGGTAGTCAAATGGTCTTGATAGAAGCGTTGATAATGTGAGTTGGTCGACTAACATTCATTTATAAACTGTATGGGTGCTTATAGCGTAAGAGAGAACGTCCGCTAAATGTCTTCGCAGGGGTATACACAGAGAAGACACCGCCCCGAGGGTCTGAAATACGTGGCATGAGACGCGGGAGCCACCTAAAACATCCTGCCGTAGATTCAGAAATGTCTAAGGGGGTAAGGGCACGATTCTACGAGTTGCAGAAGCTGGTTCTGACCCAAAGGCCCGGCTCTCAGGTTGCCGACTACCAACATTCATGACGACGCGGTTTGTGGTCAGCAGTAACCCTGGCGGGAGGGGGCTAGATAGAGCGAGCACAAATTGCAAGATGTTCCAGAACAGTACGATGGCTCACTACTTTCACGGACATGGTGATCAAACCACCCCACCCATAAGTCAGGGTGAATGTTCGGCCCGGCATCGGGCTCCCCTTACTGCTATAAATGTGCTGAAACTCTCTTGGACTCACATCCCTAAGCCGTATTGTCTTGGTGTCAGAATCTTATTTTGAGGCTGCACCCGCACAACTTAAGACAACGTAAAACGTCACAACGTATGACCGCCTTGTCTTGTTAGAAGGTTAATGTGAGAGCCCCTCGCACGGGGTCCCAGATCGGGCCTTCTTAGTTACAGCTGGTGTCTGGAAGGTCTAACAATCTCCGGCATTACAGTTTGGGCTCCCTAGTACCTGGTCGTGGATGATGCATCGCACGTTTCAACAGCAAATAGCGAAAGACTGAAATCTTGGAACGCACATATCCAAAACATCCAATATATTTTCCGAGTCCAAGAACACAGGGGACGGTACGACACCGGTAGTGCACCACTCTCGCAGAGAAAATGATCTCGAATCGTTGTCTATCGGACCCGTTTCGCCTGTGCCCCACCCGATCTCCTGGAAGTTAATGGTCCGAACACACCGGTGTTGAGCTGATTTCAGGACAACGAAGTATAATCACGCTTACTCAAGTATGGGGATCGCTACCCTACTAGGTGAAGGCAAAGGGACTCGTTGATTGTGTCCAAATGCTTGAAAGAAACCGACGGTCCTACACACTCCAACCACCAGACGGTATCCAGGTGAGGCGCTATTTTTATCCTGGTTCGGGAAACGCTTCACCGCTGCGAGCCTACATGAAAAATATTTGTCAGTCAATTTAATAAGCCGGTCTTAGACCGTGTAGTACTTCGGTCTGCACTTCCAGATGCCAATTGGTTCAGTGTAGTACCCGAGGTCGGCTCCCTTGAAGCGTCCTATTGTTATAAACAGTAAGCTATGGCAATTTTCAGTGACGTAAAGGCGACTACCTTCATGTAGGGATGGAGATTTCCTGTGGATCCAAGCCACGTTGATTTATTACATCACGGACTATTATGTTACTTAATATTGATGTATAAAACACCCGAGGAATGTTCGAGCTGCATTAAGCGATTACCCGCGGACTTACCAAAGTGTGTGGTACGAAATGTGTACTCAGGCTGGGCAGCTTTACTAGGGTTATGTTTGGACTTGAATACAGTTGCCAGGCGAACTCCTCCGAGGCAACGAGCAGTACTCTCGGTGCTAGCCTTCCGAACCAGAGGATCCGGTTGCAGCGCGCGGGAGATACACGTTGTGTACCCCGGAGACGTAGAAGTTAGAGATACAAACCAACCCTCACCATGGTAGACAATACCATGACAAGATCGCGGAGAGATGTTATCTGTTGCGGGGTCCAGCTTAAATAGGTGATGAGCCCCAATTGACGAAGGCTACGTTTTAATTATTATGAGTCACTTTCTCTCCAGTCTGTTGCTGTTTATTAACGGGGGGCAGCGAGAGATCGGCAAATCTACCGGGACAGATTTGTAATTGAAATCCCGGACTCCAGTGAACTGTTAGATCCCAAGACCGACTATGCGTCTAATCATTGTGTGCGTGTAACTAAATTTGTGGTTAAAATCTTACGAGAAAGTAGCAACAGACGGGTAGGACTTGCAGTTTTACCGATAAGAACCTTCTCAGTCTTTCCGGTGGCTACTATAGAGACGGCTAGTCGAATAGAACACACGACCTGGGCGACGGTCATACCGAATATGAACGTGTACAGAGGTTGACCAATTCAGCGGGTATGAGGGGCCCCGTTGCCTTTCTGAGACTTGTACTGAGGTCCCGTTCCGGCGATGTCACGATCGCATCATCACGAACTACTATGTCAAAAGAAATAGTACTACGTGGGTGATGAAGCACGAAACAGCCTGCATTGGTGGGACGGAATCGGTTCTCAAAGAGGAGTCGACGGTTGGACATCTTGGAGTCAGGAAATTAAGGCGGGGTTCAGTCCGAGCTCACATTTAATAAAGGGCCAGAATGACCGATCATCAATATTATAACTCCTTGCTCTGTTGTCCTCCTAAGATCCGCAGCGAGGGAGATGATTACTTTGATGATGGCTCGCCGTTTGTTTGTTACGTGGCTCATAGTTTGCGCTCTTTTCGTATCAGCTCGTATTGATTTCGCATAGAGATTATGTCCACATCTCGCCTAATAGTCTTAGATCTCGGTAGTTAATTGCAAAAAACTACACGGACGTTATATGTGCGCAACGACGAGGGAGATTAAGTAGTCGGAAGGTAGCGCGGGGAGCACTAGTTCGACAGGTTACCTACAGAACCCTCTAGGAATGGATAATCAACGTATCTGATACGGACCCGCTTCAAATAGATCATAAGATACAGACTAGCCTAAGTTTCGGAATGCATGAACCTGCATACTTTTAATAACAAATTCACACTACTTTCGACCCATAACAGTCCTGAATTTACCGCGCAAAAGTCACTTAGTAACTAATGAATGAGAATACGTTGTCTCAACCTCGGGGCACGGTAACTTTCAATCCGGACGGATACAATTCTGCTGAGTCTTCAGAAGACCCGTGATCCTAGTGTGCGCTTGTTTTCTAAGATTATAAATGGCGGAGCTAATACGTACCAATGCTGGGACTCTAGGATCTCAGATGAGTGGAAGAGGACCGATTCGTCGCCGGTCAAGGAAGCGGACATGGGGATTCCAGTCGGCCCAGTCTTGTGGACCACTTCCCGCGTCCTCTACAACAACTGCTGGAAGGCCGACTGTAGAAGCTATCGGGTGCGACATACACCCTTTTATCCGAGCCATAATGGAATTGCGCGAGGATTCCCACGTATTAAAGGGCAAATTCGTATGGATAGAGTTCAATTCTCGAGGGCGAACGCTATTCCTAATGGCTGTCTCGAGTCAAGGTCTTGCGCAACGTTCAGTGGTATATCCGGGGTAATGGGCTGTCTAGAGTAGGCCCCGGGATAGATGGAACGTGATGAAAGACGAGAACTCCTGGAAGCTCGGACAGTTCTAGGTTTGTGCCACTCTCCGCGTTTTTGACGCTAGACTCACTTGTAAGCATACGGCCTGTATGTAAAGCTATGTCTCAACAACAGGCGTCGAGGTCGAGCATCACTTACGACGTGCACGTCTTCCTGCCTTGACCTCGTGCATACGGCAACGCACATCAAGGACAAGGACACAGTATTACCCGACCAAGGCTGCTACCCTTTAGGTGGTGAAGACTCACCACTTCTTGAAAAATTCGCCGTTCATACCAGTTCTCTGGCTGTACGTCTAATGAGAATCTGAACGGGATGGTAAACCGTGGCACATTCAGCGAAAAGGCAAGCTGTGGATCGTTGGCAAAACCATTGTAACGTAGATCATGTGGATGCTGTGTGCTTTGGCTCTAACACCGCACCAGCCTATTCGAAACCCTACACCATCGCACACGGGTAAGAGTATATTAACAGTGGAACCTTAAATGACCTCCAATTACTCCCCGATGCGGCCTGTCGGTCAGAGGAGAGTGTCTCCAGTTTAATCAGCAGCAGAGCCTATCGAACGGCCGGACAATCGAAGATAACCAACATGCAGTGTTCGCCACGTGTGTACTGGAGCGTTTAAAAGAATAACGATCGATTGCTTGCCATTACAGGGTAGTTGATAAGCCACGTGCGAGAGGAAAGGAGCCTTAGACTAAGCAAGTAGCCGTAGTCAGCAAACGTGTCCTTAATATCCTGGGTCTGAAGATTGCTTTCGGAAACAATTGACATCTTTGAATAATGGCTCGGGCTAAATAAACAATGTCAAATGGCTAGACCCATCACTCCCAGGACCAGCTGCACAGGAAGGGCGCTGATAGTGATTCAAACAGTATCTATTAAACGACAACCTAGCTCGAGTTCGCCTCCGCGTAGGCGGAAACCTCTTAGTCCAGAGCCACAGCTAATACTAATCAGCCCCGTAGCAACCATTTTTGAATGCTCCCGACTGAATATTATCCTTCCGCCATGCATTTAGGCACATTCTTCACGAGCCGCGCAACTAAGACTTCAACCGCAACAAGCAGTTGACGTCTAGTTCATGGGTTTGGGAGAGATTGGCCGATAGAGTTAACGAAGTATACTATCTCTCTGTTTTATGGGGAAAGGGTGGGAGGGGGATTCCACTAAAAAAGTCACGCATTACAGGCTTCTAATCATCCCATTAAGCTCGTGCTACGCTAGTGATAAACAGTACTCAAGCAGGCAGTAAGCACTGGTCTCTAGTACACTGAGTTACCTGCTTTCCAAGCGATGGTTGATCACCCCCTCTACGACGGGTTTAAATTTACTTATATATCGGGAACTAGAGTCGCGCACGCACGAGCAGTGGGGGCTGGAACCGATAAACGTGGTTCTAATCGCGAATTGGCACGACTTATAAGGGCACGACAAGGGTACGCTTGCAGCAAAGTCGCGTTTACGCGACGTGTTTTTTTTAAGACCCGCAAAAATAGCTTTCAGAAGGTGTCAGAGCATCCCTATACTATCTAACGGTGCTCGGCCATGCGGACTAGTCTTGGCCTGTCTTAACCGCTGTTAATTCATGACATCGCTAGATCCTAAAACCGTTAAAATAACATAGATCCGAGAAATGAGCCTGTACGAACCTGGCCGATGTCGACATTAAGCGCCGGACCGCACTCGTATGATCATAGTTGAGCCCCGGATACCTAACCGGCCCCACCGTCGCGCCACTGATCAGCACACAGTCTGCACTAATCCTATAGCGACAGCCCCTTATGAACATTTGTGCACACGTAGGTTTGGTTGCTCTTGACGTCCGGATGGGCCTCTCGCAGTGAGTTTGCTCAAACTTCTGTGACACATACAGTACCTTGTACTACTGATCACGACACGTACGCGGATATCTCAAAGTGGGACGGGCAGCAGAGATTGTCGGTATTTTTCGGAGCTAGACGGGCCCACCTTTGTTCAGTCAGAAACTCCCGGGATGCATATCTCGCACCGGTCTATAACTGAAGTCATGGGGTCTGCGAACCCAAATAGGGTGCTTGTCACCAACGCACGCAGGAGAAGAAAAGCCGGAACGCCTCGCCCGCTGGGTAAAGAGACGAAATGCCGAAGGAAAATCAGTTCGTCTGCCATCACACTCGAGTAGTATGGCGTGTTAGGGACAGGCATTCAAGAGCGACGTTTGATGCGCGAAGCGGTAAGTGGAACGGATTCGGGCGACTTGACCTTGCTGACGTTGCCGGGCAGATTGCGTAAAATCCAAGGTTGCACATCCTAAATGCATAACATTTTGCTGGACAGTCTTCTGCTATCGTCACTTTAGTTTACTCTGGAGACACCGTGTGAAAGACATAAATTCACCGCTGTATATCAGTACAGTCACTAATTATCTCGTAGTTAGAGAGGGTGCGCTATAAACGCGTGCATCTTTTCATCATATGGTGCTCTGACAGTCCGGTAAAGGGCCACTGTCAAAGTCGTTGGGCGCTTACCGACGAGCCCTGCCAACGGTTACAGTAACATGGTCTAACATAAGAGACCCATAGTCAATGGGCCCTGGCCCAACGAAGAGGTGGGCAACTGACAGGGGTCCGCTCGGCCCCGCCTCTAGAATTTTTCATATGAGACGGCATTGTATGGGACATAAACGCAAACCAGTTCGTTCTCCGAGACACTGTCGTACGGCTTGTGTCATCAGTTCGCGGACATTGTCGCTGGGCCATAAAAGAGTAGGGGTGTGATTTTACGAAAATTATTGCTGGACTAATTTTATACAAATGAGTTAAGGCGTTTATTCCACGGACCCATTGTATTTTGCGCCGTTAGATATCCAGGTGATTTAGGCGGTAGCTGTTCGGCCCGCTGCGTTAAGCCCCTAATGGTCATAACTCCAGCGTATATTGGTTGCAATCTCCGCAATGCTGGAGTATCAATTGGTCACCAACAGTGACAAGGTACAAGAGGGTGGACGGGCTGGAGTGAGCGGATCGAGAATCGAAGTATCAAAACTAGGCGCGAAGGGCCCCAGTGTGGCACGAGCAAACCTACTGAAAAAACTAGATGGGTCGCCGGTCGATGTGAGCCGCCAATATCCTATACCCCTTACAGCACTCGTGAGCTTATTAGTCACTGCATCTCCGCGTACTAAGCCTAAAGGTCGTTTATCCGAGACTACTGATTATACTTCACAGACCATGTGTGCAAAGAGATTGCTACAGATCTCTATTCGCTGATATCTTATTACAGATACGGCGTGCGCACCTATCGTGAGACACGACCGTGAGGCCTCTCCGGAACCGGTGGCCGTGATACAAGTATCCATTGGTTAGGTTCCGGCAGCATGCGTGACCCAAATGATGGACCCATAAGCAATCGACTCCGCAACTATCGACTTATGTTCCATTATAGGCTGCCTAGTTGCGAGGACTGTGCTACCCCCACCTCGCTTCGAACGGGGCCTAGACCGCTCGTGAAGGTCCAATACGTGGTGCCAACAGATTCGTGAATCAATATAACGCCGGTACGGACAGCGAACCGCGCTTCCCTACCGCAGGCTAAATATGAACTGGCGAAAGATATGGTGGTGCGGGAAATGCTATAGGCGCCAGCTTTTCACTGCATGTCTTTCCCGTTTTGGGCGTTAGGGGCACAAGGCACTGACCGGGTCAAGTGACAACAATGTCGTAATGGCTCAACTACACAATTCCCCCGTACTGGTGGTGCTTTTTCAACATGCTACGGTACTATGAAGCTCTATTTACCATAATAATTACGATTAATCGGCGAATCGCTGAATATGGTTCGTAAATAGTGTCACCTATCTGATGACCACAACCTTTTCTGCATCGACATTGTGCAAGTCTTGGTCAATAAATACACCGCTTACCGTAATATAAAAGTATTACCTATACACAGGACGATTCGCAACAAAGTAACCACGAGCCAAGTGCCCTAGTAGCGAGCAAACAGTTGGACAAAGTTTGTGGCTCTTGTACATCCTATTAACGGTAGCGTGTTTTTTCACGAGCGGAGATCTACTGAAAGAGGCTGCGTTATCACTCCCGGTTGTAACTGCGCCCGGAACCCGACTGTGATATCGAGACACCAGTGTGAAAAGAATTGGCATCCCTTCGTAACCCACGTGCCACCTGAGTGGGGCTTGGCAACTGATGACTCCATTCCACGACTGTGTGGTCATAATGCCGGTGGTGGGAGCGCATCACAGCATCTTCGAAGGGTTAAAGGTGGCCTCCTACCTTTCCAAAACGGCCGGCCGGCCCCTCCCTCAGCCTGTTAATGGTTATCTAATCTGTCGAGGGAAGAGCACAAAGCTGGGGCTTTGTATTCTCGTAGATCTATGCATCACTGGTAAGCGATCCTGGTGTGACTTGGAATACGCCTTCCTTTGGGTCCATTATAGTCTTAGCCTGTTGAACGTGAGGTTAATACAAAGTGTGTCAGGTGCGGATTTTGGAGGGGGCGGCTAGAAGACCAGAACAATCAGAGTTATTCTACAGATGGAAAAACCCCTATAGGGAAGAATTTCCACTCCGCTATGGAATGGGACGGTCGCAGACGCTGAGGACATTAGACTCTTGCGCAGGAGACCTAGTTTAGCGCGTTACCGCCAGCTAGTCTGCGACAGCATTCATTCATTTACGCCGGGTCCAAACTCAATCCTTTTGATGCATGTTCCAGTGCGCAGTAAACACCCAATAGAAGCCGGGATTATTCTCATGGGACCGCGCATAACACTGTCTTGGGTTAAAATGTAAGATGCGCTGTGATCGCCCGTTCACTCGGTCAAGTGGTAGGAAGCCGTATGCAATTGATGATGAGACCATAAACAAGCCAGCAGGAAAGTACGTCCTTTTACGAATACCCTGGGATGTGTCCAGCTTCGCGTAGGGTACAGGGAATAGGCTCGCAGGCACAACTTGCTATGGAGTGACACGCTAATACATTTCTCCAACATATGACAATCGCCTCTACAGAATGGAGTTAATTTGAGCTCCCAGCAATACGAGCTTCGGGCAGGTTCTCGGAAGTTCCAGCTTGGATTTTCCGGCGCAGCTGGTGCTTGAGACCTCCTGCTACGCGCAACGATCATGGTGAAGGAATACAGTGCGGCTCGGATAGATAGACTACCGACGACGGACGATATATTTTTACACCATTTCATGGAAAAAGACGGGACAAAAAGCGTGACATAACGCTGCTCACCCGGTATGTACCCCGAACCGGTGCTTTAAGTTCGAGTGCGACATCTCGATGTAAAGTAAGGAAATTTGACCCAAAATCGTCAAAAATGTACCTGGATTGCGCGAATGGCCCTCATCCAGGTTTTGTGAATCCGTTATATGCTGAGAGGCAATCGCGATAATCCAGGGGAGAATGTAAGGAGACATACGTTCCTTTTTGACGGTTCTTCGCGGTCAGAACACGGAACTTCACGGGGGTTGCGTAGGCGCACCGGGCTTCAGATAGACATACACTCAAATTACTTGTTACTGACGAGTTTGTACTAGATTGCTTCGTCGTCTACACCTCCTAGCGGGTGATCGTGCCTTTATCATAGGTGATATGGGAATTAACGGGCGCGCGTTCTACAAGGACACGTTCGCATGAC
Organism: Callorhinchus milii; assembly: GCF_018977255.1. Classification (NCBI taxonomy): domain Eukaryota; kingdom Metazoa; phylum Chordata; class Chondrichthyes; order Chimaeriformes; family Callorhinchidae; genus Callorhinchus; species Callorhinchus milii. Next base: position 37,342 of record NW_024705165.1, read on the forward strand.
TTCTGCGGGGCGGAGAGGGAACCGGGAAGATTGTACTGCAAGACCGGCGGCCATTGGAGACGATATCGTAGACCCGAGCCTCGAGGACTCTTGGCGAAAGAGTTCAATTGGACACGTAGTCCGAACAACCGTATGTTACCTACTCAACCCAGGCTGCGTCTACCACACAAGGTCGGAGCCTGAAGGTCTTCTAACAAACTCCTCGACCGTTGTATAGTACTAGCATGTTCGATGTCAATATGAGCGAGAGCATATGACCACGTTGAAAAGGATGCTGATGTGTTATCCGGTTTAGTTCCGATAGTCTTAGAGGGCCACTTATGGTGATCCTTTCAGCATGTTGTGATGTAGCTCCCTGGCGCATCAATACCTATTCCCCCTTTGCTCCCTTCCCGGATCTACCACATCACCCATGGTAGGTGAGCGGCCCCTTTTCACGTATGCAAGGGATTACAGCACTCTCTACTGCGCATTAATGTCTCAATTCTATGTACCGAGATTTCCACCGAGAATTCATTTGCGATGCTTCTTCGAGACCCGGACGAACTACTAAATTTTCGCTCCAATAAAGAATTCATTGAAGTTCCGCGGAGAACTGACATTGCTCGTAAACACTTTAGAGAAGAGAGATCTCTTGGGCCGCACGAACCCGGGAATTCATGTCGAATTCGTTTACGTTCAGGTACTCATGGTGGCAACACAGACAAACACTATACCTAGGAATTTGTTATAGTAATTGATTTTTGTAAAACAGGAGGGGAAAGCAATGAGTAGTCCTGTAGTAGACCAGTGTTTGCGGCGCATGTAAGGCAAACCAAAGGGGGGCTTTACAGGGCAAGCAGCGGCATTACCGCCTCGGCGCACACGCTTCTGTATATGCTCCACTACCTCGGAGCCTTGCACTCTAAACCTGGACACACGAAGGGGATTTACGTCTAAACTTTCTTCAGTGGCCCAACTTGGCCTTGATTCTCTCTAGTTCTTATATATTAAATCTAGAACGATGCCGGGTCTACCCCTAGTTCTGAAGCTCGATAAGGACGATCTAGTACGTTGAAGTAGTAAGACAGACAGGTCAGCGGACCTGCCCAATTGGCGTAATGTGTTTAGAGCGCATCCCTGCCATTGAACACCGGGTATTCATGCTCTGCCCGATATCAAGCTGGCGAGGAACGTGAGGGAAAGCGAGACGACGAGGTTCCTTAACGTTACGTTTCTTCTAACATATTTAAGCGGAGGGCTTTATCTAACGCGGGCTCTCCTGGCGCGTATGGCGGCACCGGAGTACTATCGGAGTACGCTTTGAAGCTACGCTACATAGATGACAGAAAGGTGTCGAAAATGCCGTATATTTAAAGCTTGTGTGTAGTCATCTATAGTCGCGGCGGATGAAGTGGCAGTCGATAGGTCACCGTCTCGTCTTACGGCACCTTCGTCCTTCTTGTTGTGGCAATCCGCCAGGCCTATCCGGGTGCTTGAGTAGCGTAAGGCCAGGATGAGGTTTACGAAATTGAAGTCCAAGTAGCATTTTGAAGAATAGTACAGTAAATAGGACTAACATGGTCCCATTTAGTGACGTCAGTCATGGGAGCCCGTATCTGCAAGTTGAGGCGAAGCGTCGATCAGGAAGGGTGATAGGAGATTTAAGTCTCATAAGCTTGGGGGGACGCAGATAGAGTCCTGGGAGAACGTTAAACTATGCATTTGAAGGTAGACGAGGGTCCCCTGCCGAACAGTAAATAAGCAGGCGGAACGCGCGCCTGCAGCACCTTATCGGAGGATGAGTATACGACATTTGATAGAACAAGGTTCCTCGAGGTACTTTAGACCCCGCCTCATTTTTATGATCGCTTTGTAACTGCATATTAAGTCCGTGGAGTCTCAATACAGAGGATTTCTAGTGTCCTACCAGAATACGTGCGAAGCCGAAATGATTTCTAAAATAAATCGAAGTGTTCAGCTTCACTTCCGTAAAGCCGTACCACATGTTCTTTGTAATTCGCGCCATTACATGGTATTTACAATCCGGCGCGGGCCTTGGGTAGCCGTCACGAATCAAGCCTAACGTAATCGAGTACACACGCCGAACGTTAAAAGCTACGTGGCACCCCTAGAACCTATAAGAAGCTCGCACACCGAGGGATTAAGCAACAAACACGGATTGATCAGGAGTTGAAATGTTAGACTGGAATTCTGTAGGAGGATAAGCTTCGTATTATATGAAGCCCCCCGACTGTGAAAGTTAACCTCCCCAATGCTTCATCGGTGTTTTGGTGCGGTGTGGGATAGTAAACCGAAAAGGGCGCTATTTAAGGTACCTAAGCTTGGTCCTCGGCAAATATCATATCAATATGGTTATGGACAAGCTTGCGGCGTAAGGTGGTATACACGCCGGTATCCCAACCAACTCAAGTTATGGGGAATACATAACATAAACGCACACCAACATAGCTTTGGCTATATGATTCCTAAGTGACGTTTTGAGTCCTAGTTTCGTCTTAGCGGTCAGAAAATCCAAATTAGAAACCTCTGCGAAAGTTAGCACGGTTTCTACGCCCCCTATGCGAACACAGTCATACTATAGGTCGGGAGGTCCCATGTCAAAAGACACATCTCGCACACAGTTCGATGCCCAAGGATAATTCTCGCCCCCACTCAAACCGCACATGTCAGGGGTGTGTTATAGTCTTTCGACTTCTGAGCAAGCGCCATACGGTTGTGTCCGGTGAGTTCACGTCGGTGGAGTCTGTTTGGAAAGTACAGGTAGCAAATCAACGATCACAAATGTTTGTTGAGCTCGGGATTAGACAGACTAGTAACCCCGGAGGCCATCCGAGTTATGCTTGGCGAATGTCGACGGGGGTTCTATAGAATTATATGATACACTTCGATATCCCAACGAGGACTCCGCTCCAATGTCTTTAGTTTGCTGTTATGGACACAGGACCACGAGACGTCTGGTAGGCGCGAGTTTGGGTAGCCCGGCGGAAGTAGAAGTACGCAACTGCCTTGTAAACTACCTGGGAAGTACGCTTCTTCACGTAGGACACCGGGTCTTACCCTGCTTTGCAGAAGCGATAGAGCTCGTAGACAGCTCGTGGTAAAGCATGTCAATAAGAGATCGCGATGAATTTAATAGAAGAATTTACGAAAACAAAGACTCTGAGCCCTTACTAGGGCTTCAACACACTCCGCTATGGACGTTATATCCATAGATTCTGCACTGCTAGGAGGCAACAATTGAGTCACCACCTTCGGCGTCACATTCGAGTGACGTGCCCGCACATTGGTATTAATGGCGTATCCTCAAATGGACGGTAGTTGTACGCCAATACCGGCGTCAGAAGCACTTACACATTTCCGCTCGCTGCCCAGGTCCTGGGGGGTGGGGGTCCAGACGATATTTGGAGAATCAAGTTGCTCCGCTCAGGTGGCTCTTCAAAGTCAGCACGGTGTGGTAGTACAAAATGCGACGAAAGCTAGGCATTCCCGCTCGACGGGGTAAAAAGGGAATAGATAGGTTATTACCATATAAAGTCGCCGTATCATCTGAATCCATGGCACGGAATAGCCATTTTTATATACGTGCAGGTGCCGGCAGCAATCACGCGCCGTTCCAAAAGAGACGGACAAGCGTCCGATGGTACGGATTGCAGACACCGGCGTTCGAGCCCCTAGATAAATTACAAGCTCAAATGTGGGCAAATCCGGCGGCGTTTTCGACACTAGAAGAGTATTCAGTTAATCGTCGCGCCAGCTTCACCGAATGGACCCTGATATGACCGGATTTTTTCTATGGTGGTACCTGGGCTGCGATACTTTTTTTTGTACGTCAGTGAAAACGTACGTTGTGATTATTATGACAGTCCGACGTGTCGGCCTTCGTCAGTGACGGTACTTACGTACGTGACACGAGAGGGCTTGTGGCTCGGTGCTATAGACTCTACCGTGTCCTCCAGGGTGGAATGACGGCTGAGCATGACCCACCAGATAGGCGCTACATTGGCCTCTTAACAAGTTCGGTGTTTGTTAGTCCACCAGTCGCAATATAGATCACCAAGGTCAGCTAGATTCGTTTATATGGCTTGCTTCGTGACGCTAACCTTATCTACTGAATGTGTTTGTAATAATGTTCAGCGCGGTAGTTTACGCGAGGATCGTGCTGGACATAAGCCAAATGAAGCCCTCGGCTCGAGCTGGAAGTGCGTATTTGTCGGGCTTCTAAATATAGCCATCCTTGTCGACATGGTGGAGGTATCGATGTAACGTTCAATCAGTGCGACAAGACCCGGTTCGGCATGTACAGGTGGATGTATCCTGCAATATTCTGGAACAGTCTAGAGCCCGCCAGCGTTAGATCCCTCTCTTCCTGGAATCCCAACGCCGGATCCGACCCCGGCCTTATGTACCACCGCTGCGCTCATGGGGGAGAGGTCCGGGTGTCCCGAAAGTTGAACTACTCTGCGGTCGAACGTTCACTCATGCATTAACCTCTAAGTAGGTACACTTATCGCGACTTACGACGGCAAGGAGCCCAACAGGAGCTTTGTTGACACCAATGAGCGGCTTACGGGAGCAATGGCCCATCTTAGGTGAAGTGTCTGGAACAGTGTCTGACCTAGATGCGGTACTCTAGCTTGGCTAGGGCTTGAAGACTCCGTATGCTACACGAGGTATCTCCTGCGACCGATTCTTTATGGCGGTATTGGTGTCTCGCGCGAGAGCGGACTCCTGAATGACGCACTTGACAAGGCGATAATCCGTTCGTCTGGAGGTCCAGGTGAATTTTTATACGATATCTGAGCAGTGGCCCGTGGGGGATATATTCAGCAAAATTACCGTCTCCTCGCGGGGAGTTGTCAAGCGACTTATTTTGCTGCCGCAATATTGACATTCGGGTACGCACCGCAAAACGCTACAAGACGCGCTCGATGATTCATTCTACAACTGTGCTCTCCCATTGGTACTGATGTTGAAGACATGTCAGTGCAGGACCACATGTTAGTGTCCTGTTCTAACCACTAGGTCCGATTTCCGTGACTGTTGCGCTGCGGTCCTTCCAGAATTCCCGTGGGGTACCTGTATTCGACCACAACCAAGCTCACAGGAGATCCAATCTTTAACTTTGCATTCGGGTGGTTTTGGAGTTATAAGATCCGTTCTTCGGCTCTATACGTTGCAAAACGTGTGGAATCACCGTACGACCCTGAATTCGCGGTATAGATGTATGGGATTTACTGCTGAGTAGGACCGGTTCGATTTGGTCCCAGCAGTGGGCATTATGAATTCGTCATTCCCTGTACTACAATACTTATTAACCCGTAGATACTTCAACCCCATAACCAACTATTACGTCATGCTGCATTACACTCCGTTCCGAAGGCTTTGTCCTGCCCTCCACGATACCTCCAAACGGGATGGTATATAGAACCGCGTACTGTGGTAACTGGTCCTCTTTCTTGACATTCTGTAGGGTATCTATAACGTACGATATTAGATACTGAGATGCGCCTCTCACTCGGTGAATGGTTCACGTGCGTTATAAGTCCCGGGGCCTTCGACGGATATCTCTCGATTTTCGTCTGCATGCTGCAGAGGGAAAAGTGAGATGTTGCTATGGGCCATCCGCCCCTACCGCAAATGGTCGTACCGTTCGTGTAGTACCACTATACAAAAGAGGGACGCTAATGATCAGGCCTTAAGCAAGCGCAAAGGCCGAGGCCTGGTCAGCGGAGCTCAAGATGACACCCGAGTCCAACAGCAGTTGCTGAAATCCCAAAGGGGGTATATAGCTGCTCAGAGCAAGACATTATGCCCTCCGCCTAGGTATGCTAAGGCTTTGATCTGATCAATACTGGTACAACCTGCGGCTCCAGCAGTACAGCGTGCCAGGCATATGCAACGTTATGATATCAACGATATACTAAAGCGTGGTAGCTCTCGCTCTGGCCAGCTTTCCCCATGATGTGCAGAAGCTGTCCTACTTGCTACGATAGAGCTGCCAGTCCACATACCGGATCTGAACAACTAAACTTGAAAACTAGGCATTGTTTACCCAAGGCACCAAACCAAACCATAGGTTCTTAAATCTTGCTTAAATATCTTATAGTTGAAGCACGAATCCAGACTAACGGGAGGTTGAGGTAAGGGTAGTACAGATCGGTGTCGTTGAGCTGTGGTTGATGGAAGATCTTGTACGAAGCCTTTGCGCATTTTGATAAAGACTACATTCGGCCGCTTTAATTCCGAAACCCGCTATTCCTCGCAGTGGCGCCCCTATGGGCACAACTCAATGCCCTTGCTCCACGAGCGAGCCGACTCAAGCTATCCGAGCATCCGTTCACTTGTAGCCTTCGCTGGCCGGGTATGGTAGGACTCTATATGGGAGTAGCGAATCTAGATCAACAAGCCGGAGCAATTAGTTGGCTTGTATATCGTGTCTCTCGTTACCGGGTTTGCACGCTAATCTTGGGAGACGTGCTACAAATCTTGCTCTAATTGTTACCTTCAGGAAGTAAGTTCCATATCGGGACGAATAGCACTCAGTCCCATTCGACAAAAAGAGGGCCGGCACGCTCTCCAGGTAGAGGAAGGAAACCGCGGCGAAACTCTAATCCGCTGGATCGCGCATTTTTTGTTGGGGGACCCGTGCTAAATCGCAACTAATCCCTGATGTATTGGCGAAAACCCGTCAATCTCGTAGGTTATTTGAGTTGGAAAGGACCCTTCCTGTAGATGTCAAGGCACTAAAATCTAATTACCTGCACTGCCACTGCAGCGCAGGGGACCGAATGTCAAGTAAAATAGGAGGAAGCAAGCAGTAGCCTTACGCATGTAAGAGAAAACCAAAGCGGGTTCGCAAGTTAGCATGTCTCATAGATCTAGCCCTAAGCATTAACCGCCGTGCATTATAGCTCGTGTAGACACACGTCGAAACGTACAATCACCAAGAGACTGCCCAGCGCTCACCTCTGTGGTTGCTGGACCCAGCGAATGTGGAATATGCTGGAGACTAAAAACCTGCAGCTAAGTAATAGTCAATCGCCCGGGCGTTTATCTCTAAATTAGCCGAGGGCACGCTAAACCAAGTTAGGAAGACGCAATGGTTTCTTCTATAGCATTTTCCAGTCGTCACTTCGTCTAGTGTTTGGCTGGACGCGGAACTATCGTGCGGACCATGCCGCTCTCGACAAGAATGGTGCTCTCTCTTCGGCTCCAACTGATTGGGATATAATGCGGTGTGCTACTGCAAATCGCAAATCGAATCTATGCGAAACTGATAAAAGTTGCCCGAACGGCCCGCCCATCACGCGAGGGAGCGGTTGGATGTCATACGTCAACCCTATATTGTGACCTTCTACTCCATGGGATTCACCCGGCTGCTCCACGTAATCAAGGTGAGGACTGGCTGCTACATTTCCGTGCTATCTGTTCGCTGGTCGTGATATGTAATGCTTTGATAGTATAGCTGTTTCACCATACCTGGATCTGAGTCTTGGGAGGAAATCGCATCCCCGGTTGTCCAAGAAAAGTTCCCAAAAAACAAGCTAGAAAGGCCGAGGGGGACTCCAGGAATTCCTCCTACGTCCAGGCCACGGTAACCCATTAGCGTTTAACACGTGAGTCTGGCAGGCCCACCACAAGGGGCTTACGTAAGCTCTTTGCGTACACCGATGCCGGATTAGTCCAAGCTATTCTTGATAGTCGGTTATCCAGCTTTCGTTTGTAGAATACTATATCATTGCCATTCAGTCCTCTCGAGCAAAGTTTTCCTTGATCTCGTACGACAGTCTTACGCAGGTGGGGTGAACGTCGGATCACCATACAAGTATACATGCACAGGTGGTTTTGTCTGGCTTACAAGCCCAAAGGCGAGGCGCCCCATGAAGCGTCAGTGGTAGTAGGCCCTATCGTGCATTCGTATTTAAGCTAAAGCTGGTAGAGATATTTTCGTCGCCAAGTGTGCTGACATGGTCGCCGCCTAAAGTGATAATCGACTACTATGTGCACACGTCAAGTAACTCTATGTTGCGAGCGCTGAATTAGACAAGCCGTTCTTTTGACCGGATGGCGCCCTCCAATGGGAAGTGAAACGCATGGTATTCAGCAAGAATAACCCTACGGGTCCCGTGTCCGACGGCAGTGTGGATCAGCCACCATCTTCACACGGAGGGCCGAGCAAAACACAAGCCAATCGTGACCGCACATTGAACCCTGATCATACGAGCGCTCCCCTTGTGGTGTCTTACGCAGACAGTTCCGACTGAAGCGACGTACCGGCCTGTTTGAGCGTCGAAACGCGATTTGACGACGGCACATAAACTGTAATTCCTAAGGAGATGCTATCCTGATTTCTGCGACGAAGCCACCTCCCGAATGCCAAATAGAGGTTATTCGTCCATCTTCGATGATTGATGTCGTCACCCCGTAGAAAAGAGGAATCCATTAATCTTCACAAGGAGGGTAACGATCGAACACACGAATATCCTTACGGATAGAGAATCGGATGTGACTGGCTGAAAACCAGGCGATAGGTGAGCGATGCGCGCATGGCAAATGGTTGCCATAACCTAAGGGACCTAGAATGGGGCCCGTTGCATGCTACTCATTACACGGGTTCGTAAGGGAGTCAAGTCTTCTCGACCTCTTTCGAGAAATTACGCCCCAGCAATCCTTTTGCTAGAGGTCAGAGTTAACACTCAGTGAGGTGAAGACAGTACGTGGCTTGCTGATGGCTTCCGAGGGGTTGGATGTCCTGTTTGCTATAACGTGGGGTCCGCGAACTTGCAACAACAAAGAACCCCTGTTCGTCGCTTGACAGTCTTTTCATTTCCGACATACCAGTTCTAATCAAGACGTTGTAGTGAAGCCTTGAAAAGAAAGGGGACACTGACCGACAGCTTCGTCTCGAGATGGCCGGTCGCTACAACACAGGATAACCACTCCTATTTCACGTGAATGTACATTGCCAACTGGGCCATAAACGTCGCAGCCATAGTTCATGCAGACAATTGCTCGAGGGCGTAAACCTGTCGCGACTATAACGATTACTACGTTAGTGTAATCTCGATCTAAGGCCATTGAACTTGCACCGCGGCATAGCACGAGTCATTCAGTTTCTGATTGAATCCGCCAACGGGCATGTCCATGTGTCTACGCCGCCGTGCATCGATTCGGCATGAGATTCTAGAGGACTTACACAGGCATAGTTGTGCGTATTTAGCCACCCGCTTTGAACAACTAGGGCCGCAAGTAACGGCCAGTCGATGGTTGGTGGAGAATCGCCGATCACGGATACCAGAGCCCCTCATGTCTGCTGTGCGCACGTCCGAAGCAGACCGCTTTCATGAGCCCTGCGAAAATCATCTTGTCCATGGATATGCCGTTTGAATGTACAGGAGCGGTATTCCCGCCCAGGGTCGGCTTCGTCGCATTAGGCATCAGGTGCATGCAGTAAGGGCTGCTGCTCCCTGCGGGTCAGAGACGTACGCCAGCCCCTGCAGGATCCGAATACAACCTGCAGCAAATAGAGAAAAAGTAGTTAGGGAAGACTCGAAAAGTTTTTACTCCTGCTCTGAAATATGCAGCACCAGCTTTCCAAACTAGACTTAAAATAACCACCGAAGTCTTGAACAATGTTGGATTATCGCACACCAATCTTGATTCTCAAAGTCAGCGGGGAAAGAGCTACTCCATAGCTACGAAGGTAAGTCGCGATGCAGGACAGCTAACCCGGGCACCTGTTCACGTATGACGTTACCCTACCAGTGCGGCAAATAAAGATGCAGCTCTCCGTCAAAGGAAATTTTGAAACGTAGTCCTGAGTAAATTTCAGGAGGGTGTGTTAAACTGAAACCCCTAGCCGCATTGCATTGGCAAGAACATCGCGCTAATCATCAAGCCCTACGCCGAACGAAGTTTGTCCAGTAGCACGACTATGAGTCGTTAACTTAGGACTAAAAGTAGCGTTCAACGTAATGTTTATGCAATCATTAAGCGGCCAGATCTACGAACTCGTTATTAATGACTTGCATGATTTCGGACGTTTAGGGAAAAACTCCCCCCGCAGTAATCGATCTACCGGTAGCGCAGCTAAGATTATTAGATTAAAAGTGAAAGTAGGCCGAGGAACGCAACGCGATTCCAAAAAAAATCTGGCTACCAGATCTAAAGGTATTATGTTCGGTCAACTGTTCCAAAGGGCTATTGATTGGCACAAAAGAGTACATTTGGCACTTAGCCTAGGGCAGACGACGTATAAAAGCTACCCTCTTGCAAGCCATCCGTTCCAATAGTGGCACGTTAGACCGGGGTTTTGCCAATTTATAGGGGCCGAGCAACGTAGACACACGCCAAAAGCCGTAGGGATCATGCGTAAACTGCCGCGAACCAGACCAAAATTTCGATTTTATACCCAGTGCCATATCCTGCATCCAGGGACCCTAAAATGGCTTCCCGCCGGCTTAGTAAGATTGTGCATTTCTAGACAGGTGGCCTAACGTGTAATGCTCCAGGACGACGACTGCCCCGAGAATCCTGGGTGTGCAGTCTCTGGTGTGGTAGTCAGCACGTATTCCTACAACCGCAAGATCTCAGAAGCTAGCGGTTGGACCGTAATTCCCTTAGGCCACACAGGTTCACACGAGCATCTGTTGACATTAGCTGTCGAATTGCTGTTATGTGAGTGTCCGTGGGCGTGAAGGCACGCCAGGCCTTCACCGCATGACGAAAGGAAATAGAATCGGTGAAATACATCAACATTGTGATAGTGTTTCGGCAATCCCGTAGGCACCTCGGGCTAGGGTGCTATCTTGAAAGCAATGCCCTCCCGGCTCGAGTGCGCGATGCTGTCAAATGGCCTCTTCAGTAGGACCCTAGAGGTGCGGACTGGTCCAGCCTACTGATCATCAGAGACCCATTCAACTGTTGTCGATTTGGGTCAGGACTCCAGGCTACAATGAATTGTGCCGTAGACATGAGTTTGGGAGGACGTCTACCTAGTATATGGGCCTAAGCACCCGTTTTTAAGTAGTTACGGTTTCGCGGTGTCTGTACAGCCAATAAGGGGACCTGCTGCCGAGGCGAAGGCCATATGTAGTCTTAATGCAGCAGTACATTATAACGGCGTGATACGCTCTTCATCTCATGAACTTTGCTCCATCAGGTTTAAGTTTACCAAACATATTGCACAAGAACATCCGTCTTAGTGCTACCGAAGTAAAGGCTCGTATGGATGCCTTGAGCTTTCAGGTGACCCATCCGGCATGACAGTAGTCGAGTAGCATATCAAATTTTCTTTTTTCCAGTAGATAGATATATCGTCGGAACTACGGATTTCAGGGAGTCAGAACTTGAATAATGAAACGGGTGCGCTAAGATTAGAGAGCGTTAGGTTCAACTAGTTAGGTGGTCCTTCAAGAGACCAGTGGCACGAGAGACTGCTGGGAGTTACTACTCAAGCGGGTTCAGGGGACATGATCGACTTCACTCTCCTCGTATTGCGTTCGCTCCGAGTTACGTTACTACATGCTCTCCTGCCTTCCGCAAAAGTGGCGATTATCGCATGTTGGATGAAGAATTCTCTGTAAAAAACTCCATAAGCGCTACTCTCACAGTCCGAGTGCCACTGAGTCCGGCGCGGCTAGGTGTCGTGATAAAGTCACCGCTACTGGGCGGAGATGGCCCTTTCGCAGGTTTGGGGGGTAAGATGGCGAAAGTCTTATTACAGACTCAACCCTGGTATTAATGCGCTCCACATTAAGCTGGCTGATTCATGTCGGTGTGGTGTGACGATTTTATAGTATCTCATTCATCTGGCTCAAATTGGAGAAATACCGAAAATCCAGAATCACTTGCTGCACACACACACCTATAGCATGTTACGAGAGGCTTCAGCCCTTTTTGTTAAGGCGTTACACTTGGTAACTCGAGCCTACCCAATGCTCAATAAGTCTGACGGCAAACGTCCTTGTAAAGACTAAGAGAATAGGCTCTATGCGCGACAAGCGGAAACGTTAGATTACCCCGAAATCCATGTGTCGCAGGATCACATCTAAATCTACGGACAATGGCCTAACGGAGCTTATGCGCAGATGTAGTGATGATGAGCACATAGGTCATTTGCGGACCCACAGCCCATCAGTGACCGCGTACCGGGTTGAATCCTATACTAACACAAGGAATATTACGCGTCCGAATCATGTGGTAACAGTTCAATAAGCGATTACCATTGGATTGCAGACTAATCCATGGTATCTTGTTAAACGTGTTTAGGACCCCCAGCTTCGCGTATTTAAGGGCAGCGTGTCTTGGTCAGTATGCGGACCAGCGTTCTGGTGTGAGCTACCCCCTACAGTTTCACAACGGTACACCTTCTACCTATCGCGCCGGGCGAGCGCGAATACATCAATCCATCGAGCATTTGCTGCGCCATTGTCGAAGCCGCAGTACGAAGATGAAAGGTGATCGAACCAAGACACCGACATCCTGTTAGAGGACAGCCTCATTTGGATTAACTTCTATACACTAATTTGTATGTCGTCTCCGGCCATGACAAAATTAATATTGCGGAGAAGAGCGCTGACTATTCCTTTGAGGGCGTTATCCCCCGATCCCCGAGACTAATTTAGTTTCCTCCCCGCGCGATTATCTTACGTATCTCTTATCGATGACACGGATGCCGCGCGTTAAGCTAGGGTTTTGCACGCATAACTTGTACTCCTAGAGAGTCACTCTGCAACTACCCGGCGCTCAACTAGTCATAATGGATGGCACGTAGCTGAATCGTGGCGGGGTAAGTCCGTAGGACTAATCAGTCCAATGGGTGCATAAGATCAAGTTTACTCACGGGAAACTTAATACAAAGCGACTATGTACTGACCATGTGCAAGTAGGCCATCCGTACCGATCGACGACGCCTGTCAATCTGGCTTCGGATTAGATAGGATTTTCTGGGAACGTCGTGCATTAGGAACCAGTTACCGCATTCGTGACTACAAGGCCCCGGGTGCGCATCAGGTAACACTGGTTTTTGCGACCAGCATTACTATGTTTGGCACCCAGGAAGCATTAGTTACTTAGTTTGAATTCGACGCGCCAATAGAGGGCCTCCAACGGGGGAGTCATATTCTCAAGGACTTCTGAAGACACGGACCTTCCCCTATGTTATTTGTAGTATTTAAATCATAGTGGTATGGTGGTAGGATCCGGTGCCACGTTTCTCTCGTCTCCCCCCACTTAGCGCACATGTGGCGCGGCCGTGATTACCCACTACACATACCCTCGATAAAGGGACAACCTCTGCCTTGGTCTAACATGTGCCCTCCTTATTAGTCTGGTCTCAACACTTCAGTGATGCCCCTATGGGATTGCGGGCATGTCAGGTGTTCGCGAGGGATGGGGTATAACACGTACTCATGGCTACACACATGGTGCCGATAATCCACTCCGTTGACTTATATAGTCATACTCTCATCTGGCGAACTAACGAGGTACGGTTGAGGATAGTGTGGGTCCACAAGAATTGCTTCCCAACACAAACCTACTAATATGAGTCAAATACCTTCGTGCAGTCAACACTCCGCCGGCGAACCACCCAACCACGTGAGGCTAGGTTGTTCAGTCCTTGACGAGAGCTCTATAACGGGCCAGATGCGTTTTTGCGCACCTATCCTTAAGTTTCGCTGACATGTGAATGGACCCGCTACATGCTGCATATGGTAGCGGGGTCTGACCAAGAGCGGTCGACCCCAAAGATTAGACGGGAAGTCGTATTCGCATGCGACTAAAGAACGTCGAAAATAGAACGGAGCGCCATCGCGAAATCAAAATTGGCGGTTCCGATATTAGATCAACCATTCGGGGGGATAATTGCGTTCATGCTACCTATTGACGCCAACCACTGAAACTATGTGCAGTTCGTGCCAAACGTTCTAGCGGTGCGCGCGCAATAGGTCATGGTCCCATTGTGAGAGTTCCAAACTCCGGGTCTGCGCGAACGCACTTCGACTTAGAACTACGGGGACTATTAAGTTCTTGACTTGACGCAGCAGCAAGACTAACTGATTTACGGGCTTACAAATGAAAGGATAAGCCGCTAATCTGGTTAGTGAAGTTGTTTACGATGACAGTACGTCCCCGCGAAGACCTGAAACGTAAATTGGGAAGAGAATCACGCTATATAGGGGCCCTCGTCGTCAGCCTCGCTTTCACGAGGGGTTGGGCAGCAGACCCAGATTCACCAATTTACCAGGCGTCTTCTCACTGCGTTCGATGTGCTAGTCTCTGGCCTGAACTCGGATGACCTATACTCTTCTGAGGCGAATCATTGACTGACTCCACCTGACGCATCACACTCTCGGGGGCCAGCTAACGATTGATCACCATTTGAATTAACAGATTTGTAAGTATAATGTCAGCCGGCCCGGGTGTATTGCACAGGATTCTAACGCAAGCCTTTGTGTCACGCTCTGCTCTAGTGGACGCCGCACATCGTTCAGTATAACACGCAGGGGCCTCCGACAACGGAAAGCTGGCAGAGGCTGGTTGGCTATCAGGCGACGTATGGAGCATTTGAGTAGCCAATCATAGGACGATATCAAAACGGATCGTTTCGCCTCTCCTAACCTACACAAGGGTGCGGAAGGCGGTAACTCTGCGGCTATCCATAGGTTCGCTCTTTAGCAAGTCCCAACTGGTCGTTCTCGGGGTGGGTAATAGCGAATCGCGAAATGAGTTTTGACACAGCGCCTCGCTGTTCCACCGTTATTAGTTTTACGTGGCTGAGGGGCAGTCAGGGTCTGCAACTATACAGCATTTTGCTTATGGGCATTCTGAAACATAGTGCAGGCGTGTAACAGTTCCAAGGCCTACTGCGCCTTAATCATATCGTTTGTTGTAAGCTAGGTTCTAGTAGGAGCGGCGTCTGCTATGTAGCACGAACTTAAGACTCCCCATTGACAGTTTGTGAGTGCCTGCTACTATACATGAATTGGCTTCCTCTGCCATGCCGTAAGTATTAAGACCATCCTTGTGGCGGACGCCTACTCGTTTGCATAGTCGGTCACAGAAGCTCGTAGCAAAAACAACTGCAATATTGCAGACAACCATAAAGCTGCTTGCTCTTTCATTTTGCCGGGAGGGCGTCATAAGGCTCTTGTGCACGGGGGTTGGAAGAAAGTGATTAGTCCCGAGCACGCGACATCGTCTCATCATGGGCCAGCTTGGACACTCTGTACAGATTCACGAAACTCATCCTAGTTACGTAGAGAGGCAGATAGAGGCAAGTGATCTCTAGGTAGTGACGAGATTCATTATTGTCCGCGTGTTTTCGTTGCTTTCGGTATGGGTCCAGAGGAGCTTATACAGAGTGCGCGATTCATGAAAAGTGGATGTTATGTCATACAGGAAAGCATCAGTTACCAGTGATTTGATGTCAACTTGGTCTTCTGCACGGAACATGATGGGTATTCCTTAATGCGGGAAAGAAGCAGTTGGGGCTAACATATACTGGGGTCACCAAGTGGTCTGCACTTTAGGGCCTATTCCTCGCTTGTTGACATGCAGCTCAAGAGAGTAATGAAACTCTGGGCAGATACGACGCAACTCGAGTACATAGCTCAGCACAAGCTGAATGCGTGGAAAGCTACTGCGACTTAGTGCAGACAGGGAGACGCAATTAAACGTCAGAATCCGAGGTTTTAAGACAGGCATGTTTCTCTCCGGTAAATCTCGATCCTGCATCCAGTGACCGTTATGTACTCAAGTATACTACGTTGGTTGGAACGACGTACCTCACATATGTGTAGTTTTCCTCCCTCGAGACGATGAGAGATGGGTTCGCCCCAAGCCAATCTGTCCAGAATATACATTGCAGACTGGTCGAAGTTGGATCCCAGCTATTGCGTTTAAAATAGATTACGTCGCGAGAACTAACAGAGATGCAATTTTCGAGCTAGGGCGGGCTTGACAGCCGGCACGTCGAGAAGGTTCAGCCACCAGAAGGGACGAGTGACTGGCCTTATTCAAGATTAAGACTTCTGTGGCCGCGGATTGCAAAAGAGTCAGAACCCTGCATGGCGCTATTCAAGGCACCGTCTGCGACACTGAGTCGACTGCTCGACATAAAGGTGCCACCGTGCTTGCGCATAGAAACTACGGACTACCTCTAGAAGCACAGTCCCGGCTCTTTCAAAGTTACAATGGGGCGAACGGTATTTGCCTGGTGATGAGGAGCTGGTAACTCAGACCTGGCTGGTCGGAGGTGGGTCCCTGTTGGTCATATTTTGCACTCACGTTCAACCATGTTAACACAGCGAGGCACCTACGAGCCCAACCTAAGTTAACTATGGCTAGCATTCGTTACTACCACTCCCTCCCTTAGGCCTCGCACCCCGGTCTTTATGGATGGCTTGTTGTCAATCAAAGGTCCGTGGCGTACTGTTAGATGATGGCGAATGCGCGGAGATTGCACGGCAGGAGGGGATATTGTGGGCTGGCAATTCTGAACTCACGTTAGCTTTTCGTGATGTAGCTCAGCCGACTGACGGTTGAGCCATCTATACTGTCTGTTAAATTGATCGTTGCCTTATTTTCCGAGAGTTGCAAGCCTCCCAATCCACAGGACCTACGGGCAGGCCCCCTGCCGATTGCATATGACCTTCTCGACCATACTCGGGCCGTCACAAGCAGTTGGTCCCGGCTAGTTCCCTAGCGAGTCCTCTAAACCTCAGCGGCACCATCTTTTTTTTCTTGAGTGAGAATAGTAAGCAGGTCACTTCTCGTCTGCCCAGACATCGATTTGCAAGTCGGGCGGAGAAGTAAACAAATCGGGCGGTGATCCACTAATGAATTTGTAGTTGACCAATGTTAAACGGCATGCGGCATTGCAATACATGATTTTAGAGTGACCTCTGAAGTCGGGCACACCCCTGATTCTATGTAGCAGCACTGGCCGACAAAACAAATTCCGTGACAACTCAGACCAGCTCTTTTATAAAGGTCGAAATCCACCAGGGAGGTCGGGACAGGGTCAGTGTCCTATGTTCCTCCGAACCAGCGCGGCCTCGCCCTCCAATTTGCCGAAGTAGATCGGGGTTGGATAATACTCCCACTCGTATATCGGAGATGCTGGTCACGGACCACGGTTTCTTGAGCTACCTAGGTTGGGATAAGCGCTCTGCTGATCTGTAGCCGAAGTGGTTGTGACAGATGAAGTCGGTCGGTAACCCTAACTCTCAGATAACCCTTTGAGCGTCCCCCGCAGACATAAGTGTGAACTGGGGCCGCAACGAAAGATGTCAACGAAGCCTTGCAGGTTGAGCGGTGCACGTCCTCACAAAGCCTTATGTCGTTGCGGTATGAAACTTATGTACTCCAACTGTGTTCATCGAGCGACCCACATCGGAGAAATCTAACTCGTTGAAGAAGGCGGGGAATGTTGCAAGGAACGTCCGTCGTCGTAGAGTGCATGCACAGCCCGCGCCCTGCGCGCGAAGAGGGGCTTTTGATCTCCTCCTGGTTTTACTAGCAGCCAAGGATATAACGTTGGTATCCGAAACGATGGTTTGTCGTCAGGGGGCCAGTACACGCCACTTGTGGCCATACTGCAAAGTTAGATCTGAATGGTATATTCCACTGCTGGGCGGTGCGTTTGTAATCACCAGCTGGAGGGCCGCACGTCTAACTGTAGGGGCTCCGCCATGTGCCGTATCAGACACGGTGAAGCGACATTATTGCAGGAAGCTGACATCCGTGGTACCACATATATGCAAAAGGTACGCAACCGGGTAGCCCAATACTAGTCTGCGCTTTGCTGCCGCCATACATCGTACGATAACTACCTCCGTCACGTTTTAGGAGTTACTTCACCGGTCTCTGGGGAATCCTATGTTAATGAAGTTGAGGCATAACCCGCTCACCGGGGGCTATGCTGCATCGTGTCCGTCCTCCTAGAACTAAGAGAGGCGAGGAAAAGGCGGTGAAGTGGCAATTAAGTTCGCTCGACAACACTTAGCAGGCGGAGCTTTAGTTGAGCAGCTCGGCTTGACATCCTGCAAAAATATAGGCTGTATGAGCAGCCGACCGTACTACCGTCCTGTATGATGCAACAGAATCGCGGAATAAGCTAGCAGTCCTGGGGTAGCCCCGGCACTATCCTTGTGCCCCCACGTGTAACTGCCCCACTGGTTATATTCAGAGCCTGCGGACTCTTAAGGGTCGTAAGTCACCCGCGATGAGCTCAGCTTCGGCGGAGCATCGCATAAAATCTCTCAAACGGGCCTTTTCGAGAGCCCAACCCCCAGAAGATTTTCTTTACCTTTAAGTAGCCGCGGAGGGACTTCCGTTCCGTGAAAAAGGTGGGCAACGTTAGGCCAGCGCCACAAGGGAAGATGGCTCTCTTTCCTCAGTGTCCTTAGTTTCCTGCACTAAAAGATTATCAAAACGACTTGGCATTATGTGTGGATCAGGCCGTGAGCCTAGAGGTTCATTGTGGTCACATGTGTACGTGCATTCTAGAAGCTGCAGCCCGTACCCATCAATCCTTGGTATAACGTGAGCGATGGACTCTCGTCCCCACGCTTAAAGAGTCGGATCTATAGTTAGTAACTTCCTGGACTATCAACAAGACGGTGGCTATTCGCTCTCACATGAGGCTCATTGAAGGGGTCACGATCCTATGAACGATGAGAATGAGGCCGATATCTGATATCACGTCGTTTTCGTTCATACCGTGAGTAGATTAGTACAAGGGGGACATCTAAAGATTTGGTTAATCGCTGGGCGGATCGGCTCCACCGGGTGATATCAGCAGTCATGTTCGGTCCATGCCGAATACGGGTCCATCCCAATTGACATTCTAAAGCTAATCGCGTTCGACAGGCCGCCTGGGTGAACGTCTTGTGCATGCCTCGACACTTGTGCAAACTGTGGTTAACCCGATCATTCCCGACGCCCTGAGACTAAAGTGACGACACCTTGTAAGGTTTGGTAACCTCCAGGACCGTGCAACTCGAGCTCGAGTTCAATATAGTGGATATGCGTCGACATGTGAGCACGGTATCGGAACGGTTCCTGTAGCTGAGGGCGGAAGTCGCAAACATTCGCCTCTAGGCCTTTTGTCTCGTCCCTCAAAAAAGCGCCCAGAGTGCAGGATATCTCATCCGAGGTCACAGAGAGCCCAAGAGCGAGCACCATTCGCTGCCGTCATGTTTAACCCCCGAGAGGAGTGTTTCCGCGTCCTTATATGTTCATGAAACCTTGGCGGCCGTGGACGGGTATACTGCTTGGGCTCAATCGGTGGTTAAGGTGAGGTTTGAGGAATCTAGAGATATAACATTATCTCCAGCCATTCCTGTCTGGAAGTTTGGAAGTGAACAGAACAGGCCTTCTTTCCCATCCCTAACTTTGCTAAGCATAGTTAGTGGTCGGCGTCCGACGTCTACCAGTAGTAGTGTGGATCAAATTGCTGTACGGGTCCACTTACGAATAGGGTTCGAAAGCGCGATCGTGCTAATCTGTGCAAGCGCTGTCAAAATACGCGCTTTATATCGTATCCTAAGTGCATAGTTGTCTCGAGTTTAATATGAACATGTCATCCCGAGGAGGGGTCACATAAAGCCGGGGGTAGCCTTGATGGTTCTACAGGACGTCGCTGCTTTAACGAGGCGGCGGAGTTCTGGAACGGCAGCACCCAAGAGCGGTCCCGACCGCATTCCTTTGTGGTTCTGTTGTCTAAGATAGATCCAAGATCTGATACAAGTAAATCCTTAGATAGAGGCTCACTGGATGACACTACATGTTAGTGGTTGACTGAGGTTGTGCACCTTGGTATCCATTCTGGTGCTCTCATTCGGAACACTTGCAGTACGAACCCGACACGTAAGCCTCAAATATGATGGCTAATATTGTCTTACCACAGGTGTCCGCGCGTATAGTCGTGTTAACAGAATCTATGACGGGCGAATTCAGGAGCCACACATTCCACTACGCGTCTCGTAGACTATGCACGATCAACTCGAGTATAGATGATACCCACAAAGAATTGGGACTGGTGGTGATACTGTACCGCAACCCAAAACCGTCATAGTGACGGGGAGAATTCGTGCAACTGGTGAATGTCTTACCTGACCTCTAGTCGCTATCCTCCGTCGTCGACTATGAGTTCGTACTGTATCTAACCCTAGAACTGGAGCCTAATCCCCCCGGATGTCTGTAAGGTAAGGTAGCGTCTATCTGATTGCTTACGAGAAGGACAGCAATATTGACTGCCGAACGATGAGGCCACATCCATGCCACAATCCCAACAGACGGTATCATCGGGCTATCTTCATAACGCGTCGTTATCCACCATCTGTGAATATGCCCATACGGTACTACCCTGAGGCTCCTTACGTACTCGTGGACTCAAGTGATGACTCTCAGCTGAACCGTTATGGTTGGTGTAATGTGGGCACCCATATCTTACGTGGCTTGGTGTCCAGGGGATGTCGTGACAGGGGCTCAGTTCCATGAGTATCAAGACAAAACTCGAAACGAAACATAGAGAGGCTCAATTGCGAATCGACATGAAGATAAATTCCCGCAAGGGCGAAGTGTAAGGTTTATGACGGTGTCTCCGCGCACGCCGTTCGAAGATAATCAACGAATTCCCAAGTACCAGCTTTGTGGCGAAATCTAAAGTCTTGTAACACGGCCCCCTGCGAGACAGTCTATTGCCATTATCCCGATATGTCGCAACAGCCAAAAGTTCCGTACGTAGTAGCGCGTCAACACACGTAGGGTAAGTAACAGTGCCTTTGATACGTCGCCTTAGATATCGGGACTATTCTGCGCCTAGGTCGTTCCTCAGTAGCACTTGAACATGTCTCAGTGCCTCTAACACTAATAATTCCTATGAGAGAGGGAATGTACCCTTACTAACGAGTCATATCAATGTTGCAAGAAACAGGAACCAACCCTTTGTTCTCAGTCAGTCAGGGGGTGACTAGCTCGACATTAGTTGACCGAGATAATTCAGCGGAACGCTTTAGACTTTTCATGACGGGTCAGTACACACCACAGAGCCTGCACCCGAGACGGTGGTCCTCGTTGTCTAAAACGATAGTCCCGCATTCCTCCTACCGGGTGCCCATTTCGGATTTCGCCTGATAGAGGATAACTGCGAACTGGTCGGACATGATGATGCTGTTGCCACGCCACCGGGCCAGCTTGCGGTATCAATGAGAACAAAAGTGGTCCTCGAGGGTCAGCCCGGCACAAAGAAAGCCAAGCAGTCGAGTCGCCCCTAGTAGTTGCTGATCTAGCGAGATAATGCTACCGCCCTAATTACTCTCCGCCGCGGAGCAGGGCCAATTTGCTAGTTGATCGGCAGGCCACGGGGTACTCCGATTCTTTTCGGCATGGGGTGGGCACTAACCATACCCCGCGACAAAAGGTAGTAGTCAGAGGGAGGATTGAGCGAGTTAGTGACGACTGAAGTCCAGTAACTGTGGATGTTGCATCAGTCCTATGAACCAAATTCCGTACGCCGTGAGGTGCAGCTGGATAATACTACAACAAACTGGAGAACCAATCGGTGTCTAGCCACGCCGTTGCCATCCCGGCCATGCGGAACGTGTACAGGTTAAGTGCTAATTGTGTCACTCACTGCTGTGGGTAGATTTATGAACAACTCGCGCCTCGCCTGACCAGTCGCTGATCACCCTACCCTGGTAATGGAGTGGGCATGCGAGCGCGTGTCTCGCTCGATGTTAACCCCCCGCTAGGTTGCCTCATTGCGGCGGTGACGCTAATGTTCGTAACGCCTCGAAAAGTGGCCCGCGCTGTAACCGAGGCCCCCTTAGACCAACGGTCCAGCTGCGGTGGCGGTATACCCCGATGCCGGAGTAAAATAAGAAAGGCCGATAAAGGCGGGTTACATAGGACGAAGCTCACCCTGAACCATTAATATACAGTGGCAGGTCAAAACCCCTGAACTTGTGGGAGTATCCCCCAGCTGAAGGATGGACTTGTTATAACGAAATAAAGCCACCTAGCGCTGGGAGCCACGACCTCCCGGGTCGTGCATGGACCATCGGGTCGAGTTACTGTGCCGGGAGAGGCACCGTATACCAGCCTAATTATACGAGTCCAATGTTAGTCATAGTACAGTAATGCATGTGGCGTGTCCAACTGTTGACAAGCACGTCCTAACGGCCCAGTCCATTAGTGTGCGGTAACATCCGCTTTAGTCCCTGCGTTACCTCATCACTTACGGTGTGCAAATTTCAGTGCCTTAGGAGGTCAAGCGCCAGATTATTTGTACCTGGGAGGATTAAGGTTCACGCAAAACGGCCTAAATCTTAATTTCGTAACGAGTTAGGCCTCTCACAAGTTTACGAACGCAGTCCTCAGGTCCCGAACTTATTGTTCGTAGGTCACGGTAACACCGTTCGAACAATCGTCGTGCCTATTATTAAGTCACATTTAGTCTTACGGGTATTAAGACCAGGCGCCAATCCTTGGGGGGAACAGCTGTGGGCAAACAGAGGAGTGAGTCCATGGGGGTTCTCTGTTGGTCGACGATCTGTACCCTAAACTGAATAAACCACTGGCGTTCGCACCCACGGCTGATGAGTTTTCTATTGTATGGACGGAGGACTTGCGGCATTAGCTAAGTGGGGAGGACCTAGATCGATTCGTTCCCAAAATCAGAGAAATTCCCCTGATCAGGTCCCATACCAATTCATGCCAGACTGGGATCTAGGCTTACGGCTCTTAGGCCGGTTGAAATTGGCGTTGCAATCGAGCGGCGTTCGGTCCTCCTTACGTAACCTTGCACCAGGGGTTGGTCGGCGTTCATAAGTGAGCTTTCCAGCTATGGCCCTATACTGAAATGAACATGACAGCTCATATGACACCTCTGCCATTGTCCCTTTATCACGTAGCAGGTACTCTCTTCCCTTACCCTTAGGACCAGTGACATTTGCTTCCGATCCTCTGACGCGAAATGATCAGCCAAACCCTCAATCGTAGCTGCTAGGTAAAAATAAATGGTCAAGATGACTCGTCTGCACATGCGTGAGACACACTCCTTGGAAAAACGGAACATGTAGTGCATGCACTGCGCGTACCACGGGGACATTGCTACACCGGCGAAGTCACGTTTCGATACACCCAAACCGACTGATAGACAGCCCATACCGGCATTCAGAGCCATCGATGACGGGTCGTAGTGTGAAGACTTTACCGATGTGGACCTCATGTGACAGGTACTCCTCGGTAGCTTGGTTAAAATAGTTACTTCGTATGCTTATGCCCGGTAGTAAAGCGAAAGCAGATGGTCCAGGACTGCCAGGGCGCTGATCGGGTTTGCTCATATCCTCGCATATTCTGGAGTACAAATTACACTAGCCCCGTTCTGGTCAACCCTTGCTCAAGTTTGCTAAAGTATTTATCGGGCACCATATTCCCATTGCGATAGTTATCACCGACACAGCCTCCGGTGACGACTCGCCAGTGTTGCGATGAACTCTGCTGAAGCGAGATAACAAACACCGCATTAGGCCTCCATCTGAGTGGGCCCCCTAAGTTGAGTCACCGATTTGGTCGGGCGAAATGAGGATTTATCCCCGCTAGGGCCGCGTTAGCATGTAGTTGCCGCTACTCCAATATATTACAACAGATAAACTTCTGTAACACCAGAGAGTTCACCAACTCCTGTCAATCGGAGATTAGGGAAGCTGTAGTATATGGCATACGCAGAAGCTAGGCTGTAGATACACGACGCGTTTTGTTACTTACCTATTCATCTTCATGACTCCTTATTCAGAGTGGTGGAAGGTACGGCTCCCGTGATGAGAATGCATGCGGACGATGCCGTAACAGAGTCGTGGCATACAGCCTGTAGTCCGAGGGGGACCTTGGCGCTTCCACGCAATGCTCCCACTCGGGTGCTAGCAAGACGACATGTCATGCAAACTCAATACGTTTCATACAAGTATCGCGTAATACTCCAAAATCAGTTACAGTGGATAGTGGCACCGCCCATATACAACTCGGGTGCAGCGTGATTCTGTAAAGTGCTTTCAACCCGATGAACGCGAACACCACCCCGTGCTATTTGACTCCCCAAAGCCTTGATTACCAGTCAATCATAGTATATTGTACATCAATTCTAATAGAACGCCGCACGAGCTCAATCTAATTTGAATCTTGGTTCTATTCACTGTGGGGGGGTGGGGTAACGTTTTTTACTTCTTGTTGGGCGGACTTAAGACCGGACCATGGCGTGAGTAAGTGATGGCCTTCCGTACATACATGCCTTATAGCTCGGGTTAGCAAGGTGAGCGAGATTAGCTGGTTTACGCTACCGCCCCTGTCCGTATGGAGGCACCGCGTACATTTGATAGGAGCCATCAGACTAGGTTTATCCAAAGGTGGTGTAGGTGTAAGCCAGCTGAACATTGCGGTGTATGTCAGTCCGTGATGGTAGCCCCGAAACCTGCATAGGCCTCTACTACAAACTGTATAAAAACGCATGAGAAGTACGACAGCCGAACTAACACATGGCGTAATCAAGAAATTAATTCGGTGTGCTGCGTCCTCGCAAAATAAACTTAAATCTTCCGAATAGGAAAAGCGTAATCGGCACGAGTTTAAGGTCGACTGTTTTCTTACTGCAGGGCTCCTCGGAACCGGGCTGTATTATTTGTGACGTGAACGCTCCCTCGATCCGCCGCACCAATATCGGACGTAGACTCAGAGGGTGACGTGTCTAACCCACGTTCTGCGTGTGCGGACGGCTAACGTCGTATCGACTCAGCTCTTGTATGACCACACCAATCCGTGTTACCTACGCACAATAACTTGTCTAAATAACTCTCCAAACATCGGGCAAGAGTTCTCTGCTTCTGCGCATGAGAGGCCCTCGCCTCCTCTAGTATGTAGCTAGCTGAAGGGCTACAAGCGAGCTTTGAACCAGCCTAGGGATCACCATGATGGGTAGCTTAAAAGGATCTTTCAAGCAGAGTCGCGTGTCGACAGCAATAAACCCCATGCACCAGGCGACTGCGAGTAGTCCCTTAGCATCCGAAAGCAGGGCAGTTGGAAGGCCCACAGCGTAAAAGGGGGTCAGATATTATATTCGGGGTAAGGCTACTCGTAATTCTAGGCCGCTTTAAGGGTAATGCTGAGCTTGTCGCTTAATTTGCTATTCGCTGCTTCAATATCGACACCTTTTCATAAAGCCGTGTGTCAAACGGGTCGCAGCGTTTCCCGCGAACAAAAAGCGGAGTTTACGGTGGATACGTAAAAGTCATAACAAGTCGATTCTGCTCCTCACCGGACCTGGATATGCGGAATTGACATATTAGTAACAATCCGGTCATGGAACGGAGATCAACTCACGAAATATAATCAACTACTCTTAGACAAATGTTGCCCCACTAGAAGCGCTTAAGAGTTACTTATCGGCATCCATACCCTGATCCCTAGTCCGTATACTGGCTGTCCTGGAAAAGGATACCTTCACGCGTCTGGTTAGGTAAGAGAAGCGGACTGTTGGGACTTTTACGGGTCGTAGTTGGTCGAAGGTTTCGCCAGCGCAATAGCAACTTTCACCGATTACGTCTACCAACCCCGCTGTCTTAACCCTTACGCCCCACACGGACAAACTCGAGCAGCTGGTGTCAAGGACGCGACCTGCAGCTCAGAGGACTACCGGAGATTATATTCGAACGCTCCGCCGTGTATGTTCACCCAGTAACCTAACACGTGGATTATCAGTACTAGACGTCGTTACGAGCTGTATCGAAGCACCAACTTGCCCGTTCTAATTGCCGGGATACAATCTGAGAGCCTGTCCAACTAACACATTCGTACATTTAATTCCTAGGAGCGGGTAACTAATCGTGAACCTCCGCGGGCCCCAGATGCAGCCGTAGATCATAGCAGAGGCAAAATTTGGGTGATGCAAGTAGGATACTAGTTCGGCAAGGAGTGAACTCGTGAAGCTTTAATCACGAATGTTCCTTCGGTATTTTGGAAGAATTGATCTAATGATTGATTTGGGGTGTATTGCGAGGCCGTTAATACATTCCCAAAAACGCATTGAGACAAAAGAATCGTCACCAGCACTATAGGATACCGCGGCCTATTAGATAGCGTACCCAGATCCAAAGTGGCGTAAGTCTGTGATCAGTCATTCGCTTCCTTAGGATGATGAACTGGACTTGGGATATAATCTCCGTGGGTAAAAAAGTCTGCTAGCGCGAAGCGGGTCCTGGCCTCATTCGGCTATCCGTCGCCTCCATACGTTCACCCGGCTGGATCTGTGACTGCGACTAATACAGTTAACTAAGCTCTGCGCGGACCAATCCCCACCTTACTCAGGTTCAGCTTCTGAATCAACTAGCGAGTCGGACCATTGTTCGCATCCATGGCTTGGTGGAAACCAAAAAGCAGTATTCTGTCTACTGTACTAAGAACCCCCCGAAACATCTAATTATGTTATGCCTATAGGCCGGCCCAAAGCTGGGGGTTAAGACCGTAATGAGGGGTGTTAACAATAAACAGAGCAGTTCCCGCGCTCCGTGTCTCCAAACGAAGTGAATTAGATCAGCGCACGCCACTCACCGAACTGTTGGACGTTGTCATTTCAGCCAACGAAACCTACCAAATATATGGCCCTGCCTTTAATTGCCACTTGGAACCGCAAAGTTAAAGTATCGAAATACACTAATCGCCAAATCAATCTATCCGACCGAGAAGTTCCATGGTGGGTGGAAATTTATCAACTTGAAATAATAGTTTATTGAAAATATACCGTGTGTATAGACATTGTATATGTACTGTAGAGCAATGTTCAATACAAGCACCTCTACCTAGAGGCTCATTCCGGCCAACCGTCAGACTACGTGTACCGGAGTAAGCAAGGGCTTGCACGACTGAATCCCCCGACTCACGTCGCCCACCCTAAAGGACAAGTCGGCGTGCACGCGGAAACACTAACGGCTCAAGACCGGACCGTTTACTCGTCGTTTAAGTTCGCCCTAGGGGAATGGCGTTGACACAATGATACACAGACGTAGTAGTTGGCTTTGTCAGAGGGCACACTTTACAAATTTTGTTTATATAAAATGTCCTTAGAGATCGAAATTAACGAGCTTTTCGGAATCAGGTATTGCTACAATCCCAGCAACGTTGTTTGTGATCTTGCTATTTGTTCCCCTCCCTTTTCAAATAGAGCTGCTGTCGAGCGGTTGTTAGATGATTACACCTAGTCGAGACGATTTGGATCCGTGATTCACGGACTTTAAATGCATCCCAAGAGTTCATGGAACCCGCCCGTATAGACGCAAGTTTTCTGATATAGTCGTGGCTAGGTAAATTTAGCTGCTGGCATGACTTTGTTTGCTTTTTCGCTCAGATTGATAGTAAACTTACGACAGATAGCCTCAGCCCAAGTTTCGGAAAAAGTGGACAATAGTCGATGTCCTATCTATATGAATGCCGTAGTAGGTGACCTCTGGCAAGGTCAGGGAACGCCTCCGAGGGAATCTATCAATACGAAGACTTTGTGCCGGACGTTGTGGTCCGGGTCTTCTCCTGAAGCCACTGTAATCGCCGCAAGATGCAGTGAGCGCGGTGGTTCATCTGGAGCCGCGTCATACAAGCGCCTAAAACCGAAATCACTGCAGCAGTTCCCCAATCTGCCGAAACGGTTTATTAGGGGAAGAAGATCTAAAATTCGAGTAAAAGTAACAGCGTCTACACTTGGGCAGAATTTATGCCCAGTGGTTTGGTTACCCGGTATACAGACATGGATCGGAACCTGCCGTCCCATAATAACAACGAGTCGGTGTTAATCGTGTTTTCCTAGTAACAGTACGTCGGGAACAGAGGGGCGAGTAATCACTAGATGACGCAGGGGCGGTAACGACTGAATTTCTAGTCCCTTGTAAGGGACGACAAGTACCGTCGTTTATATTATTTATAAACAATAAATGCTAGAGAGAGGTCTGGCGAGGCCCTGGAGACTTTTTATCGCATCGGAAAATCGTGCGTCTCAGGGCCAATATCATCTTCTGTCCCCCCACTTCTTTGAAAGGAGCTCGCGCGTCTGAGTCATCATTGCCCGCAGTGGTAACTGGGCCCCTAGACAAGTAGTGGCCGAAACGGGAGGGTCACAACCATTATTAGCTGATTTGCCAGGTGTAAGCCACGGCACTTCATCTATAAAGACAAGTAAATGACAACTGAGGATAACCTGCCGTGTATTTTAAGCAGAAGACTTCGAGACGGCGAACTTGTTGCATCACCTTTTAGTCGAAGAGACATAATCTAGCCCAAATACAGCAGGGCTGCGGGGGAATTCCTCGCTTCCGAATCCATGGCGTACCCCGTCATGCTTTGGCACGCCGCGACACCGCCCCAGGACTAAGTCTCAACAACCTCGTTTATGCTGAATACAAGTATCAGCGCCTCAGAAAGCAACGGGGGTCCAGTATGTCGGCAAAAGATCATGTGGAAGGGTGCGCTGAAAAGGCTGTGATCCATAAGCCGGTGGGGCTTTTAAACTACTTCTGCCGTTCAGC
>NW_024705166.1:0-39032 GCF_018977255.1 Callorhinchus milii
GGTCGATCCACAGCAGTGCTGTTTACAAAGGGTGTTGTTGGTGTGCCACAGGAATTTAACTTCTGCTGTCGGTTGGTCATCCTTTCCACTAGTGGGCAGTGTTGGACTTCTGCATCGGCAATGTTTTGGTACAGCCTTCTCAACTTTTATAAGCTGACCGCAGGCTACTATCCATCGATTGAAATCGATTCTTACACTCGAAACGCACTCATTGCATGGTGTGTATGCACAATCTTTGCAATGGTCACCAGCTCCAAAGAGTTGGAATTAAGCTTTTTTTATGTTTATGTAATCACCAAAGTAATAAAACAACAAGGTTACTGTTTTAAGACTAACTTAAATATAATCCTGTTTAGCCAGTGCAGTGGGTTTGGCTACATGACTACAAAGTAGTTGTATGCCAACATTATTGTGATTAACTTCCACCACCCAACAAGATTGTTCACGTTTGCAAAGATATTATTTGTACGTGCCAAAGTATTAACTTCCTTTTTTCCAATCGACTTAACTACATATCTCATTGCAAACATTGTGGCCGTTAAAAAACTCTTCAAAAATGTTAACCAAGGCAGAATGCAATAGATTTTTGCACTTTCAATATTATGAAAACATCATTTCTTAAACGTTGTGAATACGGTATTCAAAACATTTTTAATTGACTTGACCAGGTAGCTCGGGGCTCAGAGCTATGAGCCAGCACATCTGAAAGGCTCGGTTTTAATCCAGTTGCCCATGATTAAACTAGGTTCTGAAGTGTCGTGAATTATTGATCTCAGCCCGGTTACCAATAACTGTAGAGAGAGAAAAAAAAGTCATTACGCTTTTTTCTTTTCAATTCAATTGGAGAAATTCCAGCTCTGGCACAAGGTGATGCATTGCTTTGAGAAAGTTCCGTATCGACACTTCTTCATCTCATGATTTGATGTCGATAGCACAGTGGGAGTTAAAAACTATAAAGGCAAAGGTGCAGCCCTGCAATTGCTTCCTCTCACCACTGCTGGTCGCTGAAGAGCCTCCACTCTAGTGAGCTCTAGAGAGCCCTTCTCAAAAGTAGTTTTTAATCTACTTTTCCACTGTGGCCTGAAGTCTTGAAGGTGTAGCAGTACTGACACTTCACCCCACCACACATCACCTAATGATTGACCTGACAGTGGTGCACCGGTTGACACTGCTGGGTGGGCTGAGGCAGGCGGATTTAAGAAACTTGCACCATTGTTTTCACTTGCCGCCAGTCGAACCCCCGCACCCTCCGGATTGCAAGTGCAGCGTGGATAACCATTGGTCCGTTGCAGTATTCCCTACAAATGTACATATTTCATTTAAAAAAATGTATATGGCGCTAAAACCCAGTTATTTTTAACAATCTTCAAAGTAAGAGGCTGTTGTGGCACCTTAATCAGCAACCTCTCGACTTGTCCACCGCCATCAACACCGCATCGACTCCTGAAGATACAACAAGACCCAGCTGAGCCGCATCTATCCCAAGGGCACACGAGTCGACTCCTCCAACTACATGCCGCAGGTGTTTTGGAACGCCGGCTGTCAGATGGTGGCCCTGAACTACCAGACGTTAGGTGAGCTGATCTGCTCCACATCACTTCCTTTTTCTGTGCCAAAGCCTTCACTAACGCGCGTCTTGTCCCCCAAAACCAGCATGTGGATGTACAAGATAGGACATCGATTTACAGTTGCTAAATTTTTACTTTAAATTCTTAGGTTTTTTCGGTAAAGTCACGTAGGTAAAAAATGAAAATTAATAAAAGTAAAATAATTTACCTACGTGACTTTACCGAAAAAACCTAAGAATATGAATCCTTGCAGTCACGAAAGCTTCAAATCTAGAAATTTGACTTTAAACTTTCGTGACTGCAGGAATTCATATAATATGGTAGTTTTGGTAAAGTTACATAGATCGAAAAAAGAACGACAATTAATTTGCTCACTGCTGCTCAGCTGCCTCTGTATCACTCTTCTATTGCTACTGCAGGGTGAAGGATGGCCAGGACTTGATCCGATGGTCACTCTCCACTGACGTTAGCTATGGCCGTGAATCAATTTTAGGTCACTGGGTTCACAGCACAGAGCACCGTCCTCGCCTATCCTAGAATAGCCTATTATGATTTACTCGCCTTTTGCCCATCCAAGGACGGGTGTATTGCAGTAAATATGAAACTTGCAAGCAGAAAGCAGACCGCAAAGTGATATTCATTGCATTAATGTGTGTGCAATTTGTAAGGGCGCGGTGACGCAGACCTATTTCATTTTAAGGTTATAATCCCTTGTTCATCATGACGTCCTTTTTACTTTAATGTCTCAATAGCGTCACGGAGGTCACTCCACAGTGACGTCAGGCCGCTAATTATTATGAATGGAGGAGGGTGTCCATTTGGAGGACGTCACCTTATGATTATTAATGAGGGGGGCTGTTCGATGTGGAGTGACGTCACTTGCTCATGATTATTAATGAGGGGAGGTCCATGTGGAGGATGTAACCTGTTCATGATTATTAATGAGGGGGCTGTTCGATGTGGACTGACGTCACTTGCGCATGATTATTAGTGAGGGGGGGGGGAGTTCTCCATATTGAGTGATGTCACCCACTCATGAATATTAATGAGGGGGGCTGGTCGATGTGGAGTGACGTCACGTTCGTTAAGGACAGACATTGCTGGGTGATTATAGTAGGTATTTCACTAAAATTAAATTCATATTAGTAAAAAGTCTCAATACAGCCGTACTGTGACACATTGCAGAGTCTACCTTCTGCAAGCGGGAGGGGGCTCTTTATCTGCTGCTGCCCCTGTAATCTGAACCTCCCTTCCACCAACAAGCTTTTCTATCGACTCCCTGCTCAAGTGGACACTCAAGACCTCCTCTCCTCCTCTTGCTGTGACCGTGTATTTCCCTTTACGAAATAAGGAAATAAATATATTATTTTCCCCTGGATGCTCACGTCGCACTATTTTTACAACACCTTGAATTATGGCTGTGTCTATACACGCTGTATACATCCAAACTGTATTGTGCTGGGTTAACCAAGGACAGTTTTTTCTTTCACTCTATGCATATTTACAATAATTTCCGGTAGATGTCCACACTCCTTCACAACCCACAGTGAGAACTGATTTCTCTCACCTTCTCCGCCACCCAGACTTGGCCATGCAGCTCAACATCGGCATCTTCGAGTACAACTGCCGCAGTGGCTACCTACTCAAGCCAGAGTTCATGCGCCGGGCTGACAAGCAGTTTGACCCCTTCACGCAGGACATCATCGACGGGGTCATCGCCAACACCATCTCTGTCAAGGTGGCCCCCGCGTGAACGATGCAAGCGTTGGCACGGGCAGGGATTGCAGTATAGGGGCAGGGGTAGACAGTGATTGGAGTGGCAGCATAGGAATAGACGGAGAGTGGTGGTGTCATCCCCTTTGGCGGCCCAAAGCAAAACAAATATTTAGAGGCCCCCACTTTCAATGTACACACTTTTCATGAGATGACCGAAGGGAGGAGTAAGATGAGAGGAATCCTCTGTGTGTGCATCTTCTGCGCTTCAGGTAATCTCGGGCCAGTTCCTGTCGGACAGGAAAGTGAGCACGTACGTGGAGGTGGATATGTTCGGGTTGCCCGTGGACACCAAGCGGAAATACAAGACTCGCACCAGCAAAGACAACAACTCCATCAACCCGGTGTGGGAAGAGGAACCCTTTGTCTTTGATAAGGTCAGTCCACTGCGTTTTCATTTCCTTTTATTAACACACAAAACAAACTGGCACTGCTCAATTATCCCAATAATAAAAAAAATATCTTGAAATTACACTACGAAGCAGCATTGCCCACACCCCTACTGTGACAACAAGGCAGGACCCTCCTGATAGAAATGTCTTTAGA
Organism: Callorhinchus milii; assembly: GCF_018977255.1. Taxonomy (NCBI): domain Eukaryota; kingdom Metazoa; phylum Chordata; class Chondrichthyes; order Chimaeriformes; family Callorhinchidae; genus Callorhinchus; species Callorhinchus milii. The sequence continues at coordinate 3,888 of NW_024705166.1, forward strand.
ATTGGTGAAGCTTTCCTGAGTTAACAAGCGTAATAATAAGAAATTATGATGGGCTTAGGCCAGATATTTCACCTGTTGGTACCATCTTAGCTTGCAAAATTTTATTGGTACCAACGTTTATTTGATTACGAATAAAAGCGCTCACTAAAACTACTGAACAAATATTTTTTTTATGTTACCAGGCAGAGGTGTGGACTCGAGTCATGTGACTTGGACTCGAGTCAGACCGAGTCATGAATTTGATGACTTCAGACTCGACTTGGACTTGCATAACAATGACTTTGTCCCACCTCTGAGGTGTGGACTCGAGTCATGTGACTTGGACTCGAGTCAGACTCGAGTCATGAATTTGATGACTTCGGACTCGACTTGGACTTGCATAACAATGACTTTGTCCCACCTCTGTTACCAGGTAAGACCCACTGGGCTATGTAGCTCCTTTTCAGAAGCGACCTGGCCACAAATGATATACAACAGGCCTCGGTTGGGATCGAACCCACGGTCTCCTGTATACCAGGAGAGGTAGTTAACATATCACCACCGTGGTGGGATGTTAACGGCAGTGCAGCCTGAAATCTGACACCTGGTCACTTGCAACTCCGATTTCATCATCCATGATGATGGCCAAGGGATACAGCATTGAAATCAGATCATGTGCAGATGCCAAGCTGATTGTTACATTCACAGAACCCATGAGAGAATGCGACGACATGGGGAGCCCTTCATCCAGCAGTGGATTTATCTTGGCTGATGGTGATGATGAAGAAGAGTGATAAAACTTCCCATTATGTGGTTATTCTATGTTTTATCGACTTCATGAAGATATTTGTGTCGATAAAGTTTGGCCACTGCAGGTGGTATGCAGAGACCAACATTTAAAATGAATGAAATCCAGCGAGATTACATCAGGTGAAGGACAAGCATGCCAGCGACCTGGCAGGAGAATGAGAAGTGCTCGAAAGGATAGAATAGGCAAGATTGGCGGATTGAGGGGACAACATTGCCCAAACTAAAAAGTTTTTGTTCAGAGGGAAGGAAACTGGGATCCAAGGCAAAAATGAGGTTTACAGAAAATGTTGTTGAGGCCTTGGGAAAGAAAGGAGAGGACTGGAGAGTAATAGAGACAGAAAATGAAAAGTGTGGAAAGTATGGAGAGATGTTTTTGCCCAACCTACCCAGGCAGTGCCTGGACATAGAGACCAACAGAGACCACGCTTGCATGACCACGATGCCGGTTGACCATGGCTGGCGGTCGTGATGACGAGTCTGCGTGGTTGTGTCCGCAGGTGGTGCTGCCCAGCCTTGCGTCACTGCGCATCGGGGTGTTTGAGGAGGGAGGGAAGTTCGTCGGACACCGTATCCTGCCTGTGTCTGCCATCCGCCCTGGTGAGGGGGGAGGGCTGCACACTTGACTCAGAGAATGAAACTAAAAACCCAAACAAAAACAAACCACCGCAATCGTCATTCACCCTGCCTCTGCCATTGAACAGTAGCACGTTCAAAGCGTAGGACTACTGCGTAGGTTTGTAGCTGTCGGGCTGTACAGCTCTCCAATGTTTTTCATGTTGCAATCTGTACCTGTCGGCATGCGCTGAATATTCGATTCCTGAAGAAACTCCCAGCTCGTAGAGCGAAACTTCGGACAGCGTGCCAAATAACAAGCGGTACAACCCCAAAACGAATCCAAGAGATACGTAACATAGTTAATCAATGTCACTCAGTGTATCATCTCTCTGGCATTCCTTAAATGAGTGCTGCATTTGTCCTACGAGCTGGATATATATCGTATGGTAACAGCGTGGAATTCCTTCATCCAGAAGTGTATTGATTATGGCTGCTGCTGCTGCATCTGCTGCTGAATGATGATGATGTCCAGTGGAAAAATTGGCTCCCACCATATGAATGTGGAATTCTCTCTGCACCCCCAATAGAGATGATCACCACCGCATGGTCACTTGCAGGAGGGATGCTGTTTTAGCCAGTGACCTGTCAATCACAAGTGGCATTGCTGGAAACATCACACTACTGTGTGTGTCTTTATTTAACGAGGCAGTTGTCAATGGTGGCAGTGGGGCAGTTCATTCAGTATTTGCTTAATTGGCAAGAGTTGTTATTTTCATTTTGAGCATTTTAAATAACTTTAAATTAATGCATTGTTTTTGTTATTATGCTAATTTTCCCAGGAAAGCCTCACTGCCTCTCAAAATCTTTTTCACGAGGGTCCTGCCAATGTATTATTATTATGGTTTGCAGTAGGGGGGTCAATAGTTGCTGTGTATATTCTATTTGAGTAACGACTTAAGATTAACTGCAACATACTGCTCAGAGCCGCTGGAGAGCTGTAGGATCTGGCCTTATAATGTGTGGGAACCAAAGCATTTCTGTCTCTCCACGACTTCCCCCCTCAATCAATCTTCATAGGCAATTCAACGTGTGGCTAGGATGATAAACGATGATTCCATGATCAGCTTCGAACCGGTGATTTTGGGTGTAATCTCATGAGCACTAAATATATATAAAAGCACCACAAGGCATCAACTGTCACACGCAGCACAGCTTACGAATCCTCTTCACGCTGTCTGCTGAATGATCTCTGCGCCTCGCAGTCTGCGTATTGCCACCATACATCAGCACTGAAGTGACACATTCATTCGTGGACTTCATAACGTTCAATTCTCTGCTTTCCGGCCCCCAGAATGTTCATCGCTTTTATCTGCCTTCAGCTAGAACGGTAGACGCAGAGTACCGGGAGCTCGTGAAAAATATTAATTGTGTTATGATTTGCCTCTCCCACACACCCTCTACCCCCAACTCAAGTCGATAAATTGTTCCGTTTCATGTTTAAAACGAGTGTTTTCTACGTCGTGGTCAATGTCATGTGGATCGCGAGGTTATTTGACCAGACTTCATTCCGCTGGTTTGTATGTGTTTGTGAAGCTTGGGAGCATTGATGTGGGCGGGAGGGGAGGCATAGAAGTGTCATAGAACTCGACTTGAAGCTCGTGTCCTCTATGTGGCGGTGGCTCTGTGATCTTACATTGACTTGCTAATCCCTCACAGTACAATGGCCACCTCCATGCCCTCGTCGTGGAGGTAGCTCCCAGATCTTACATTGACTTGCTAATCTCTCACAATACAATGGCTACCTCCACGCCCTAGTCGTGGAGGTAGCTCCCAGATCTTACATTGACTTGCTAATCTCTCACAATACAATGGCCACCTCCACGCCCTCGTCATGGAGGTAGCTCCCAGATCTTACATTGACTTGCTAATCTCTCACAATACAATGGCCACCTCCACGCCCTAGTCGTGGAGGTAGCTCCCAGATCTTACATTGACTTGCTAATCTCTCACTTTGACATCACGAGCCCCGCCCACTTCGTTTATGACCCTTGGGCTACACACATTTCAAACCTTTAAAACAGCCTGCCTCAGCAGCTTTCCCCCTCTTTTTTTCCTGATGACGATTGCTTGTGTTGCGATCGAAGCGTCGTGATATGTATATTATTTTTATTATTCACTTCATTTTAATTTTCATTATTTTATTGTTATTTTTTCTATCTACGTGACTTTACCGAAAGACCCAAAGAATATCATATAACTGTGACTTTTGCTGCACTGCCCTCTGCTGCTTTGACAATGTGGCCCCACAGCAAGCCTATAATACCTGATGCTCACCCATCCAAGCACAATTCAGGCTCAACTCTTGCTTCACATGAGATATCTGATGAGATTGGGAGCGTTCCGTGTGATTTGGATAAGTCAGATGTCATCGTCATTGTCATCATCATTGTCATCGTTGTCTTTCTCTTAACCACAGTGGTTGTGGGGCTCCACTGATGGCCTGGCTGTCAACTCTCCACTTTTACCTGTCTTTTTCAGTCTTTTCCAGGTGTTGTCCCAACTTATCAGTCCATGTTATCACAAAAAATATCTATTCTCACGTGTACGATTTGATGCAAGTGTTGTGACCGCCAGAATCAATAATTGATGCTTTTGTTTTTTGTGCACACGAGAAATGCCACCTCTTATTTGTTTGGCACGCTTGACTTGGCGCGATTTGTTTATTCCAGGTTTCCACCACATTTGTCTGCGAAATGAGAGCAACCAGCCGTTGAGTCTCCCTGCAATTTTCGTTTTCATTCAAGTCAAGGATTATGTCCCGGTCGCCTTTGAGAGTGAGTATGGGGCGTCTCGTGACCCTGGCTCTTTCCTGTCTCTTCACATCGATCACAGGCACTAACCTTGTAGAGCTCTGCCCCAGTAGCGTCTGTGACTGACTCAAGAATTCCAGGCTCAAGATCCTTCTGGCCTGGCCCATCATGTTCTCTGTAACATTAAGTAAATAAGCCTGCCCCCTTGCCCCCTTTATTGTATTTAAGGTCATTATGCACAGTGGTTGAAAAACATTGCCACTAATCCCGATGAGTTGAGCCTATTGTCCTGAGTATTTATTTTAGATAAATGCTACTTTGAATGTCCAAGAAGGGCATTGGAGTTCGCTCGTGGTGGTCACGGAAGTACGTACAATCTTGTAAATGGCTGGGGAGGAGTGGGGAGGACTATAGAAACACGTTCGATTTGGTGTGCCTTAAATTTACTTTAAACAATGCCATGAAATCTCACTGAAGATGAATGTGCCGAAATTGTAGCCTTAACATAGCAATGTGAGTTTAAACCTTGGCCCGCATGATCTCATCCGATCATCATAATGAGCACCACCTACTAAAGCTTTCCCTAAGGACAGACTGGTCCCTGCCAAATGAATGTGGAATTTCCATCATGGGTTGTCGACTTCCATCAGTGTAAATAATAATTGCACATCATTCAATTGAGCAAGGGGTGTCTGTAACTTAATTTCTGAATAGAATTCTGCAATTTCAAAAATAACCACGTGTGTCTTTATTCATGTTATGTCTCTTTAAAGATATCATCAGCGGATTGTCCAACCCCATAATGTACCAGGGGTTGATGGAGCAGCGAGCCAAGCAGCTGGAATCTCTCACCATGGACGAGGTACGAATTTAAAAAGAATCTTCAAGGATGATCAGAGCGTTGAAATGGCACTGCTGACTCCAGCCCGCTGTCTGGTTAAACCAAGCTCTCAAGTGCAGAGAGGATTTTAATTGTGAAATTAATCCATCGTTGCATGTCCCAATAGACATTTGTTTTATGACCATCATCATCATCATCAGGGTAGTCACTGCTGTATGTTAACGGTGAGCTTGTGATGGGCTCCGCGTGGAGCAGGACCAGGTGGATGGTCAGGCTGCACCGCAGACTCCTCAGACCCCGCAGCGGCCAAGCCCAGGCCCTCGGCCTGACCCTGTGGCCGCACCGCGGGACAAACACCGGGCCAGCATCACCAACCCGCCAGACTTGCTGGGCCTCGGTACGTGGCCACATCCACACTGCTGCCTCTAGAACACACGGAGCTGCTCCTTCTAGAACACATGGAGCTCCTGCATTTATAACACACAGATGACTCATGTTATAGCTCCTTCCACTCAGACATAACAACCACATATAAAGATGTAAGAGCTACATTGCGATTGTATCAAAGTAATACAATACAAATGGAATAGGAGTCGGGCAAGGAAATACGCTCTCACAAAGGCTTTTCAAAGTCTTACTACACGGTGTTTTCTGAAGATTGGATTTGAGAGATGAAGGCATGAATATAAATGTAAACAATAGGAACGATCTAAGATTATTCTCACGACATCAACTGACATACAGGCTTAAATTGCATCCAGTTTGAGGTTCTCACGTATACAATCTTGAGTAACTGAAAAAAGTAATGTTCATGGCCCACTAACGATAAATTGAATTTAAGTTGGAGTGGCCATTTCACTTTTGACAGCAATGTATTGTCCTGTGCGGGGTTTCACAGGCCTGTCCCCGAAAGTTGATAAGAGATGCAGCATTGATGAGCATTTTCAAGGTGAGTGTTCAGAGTCATTATACTTTGTCTTTACTGCATTCTCATGCATCCCACACTCTCCTCTGAAAGGGAGAGTCTTGGTCTAAGGCTTGTTTAAATGGAGGATAGGTATGCATGTGAGTTCATGGTTCATGCTGCGGGTCTATTTACCATAAACACTCGCGGTGGACATCACAGATCCTGTAACTTTATTCAAAAACTGGTAGATCATAGATGTCGGCGCCATTGTTCACAAATTTCCAAAACCTGAAAACATTTTGCCAATTATATAAATTGTAAAAACCGCATCACAACATCGCCCCCTACGGTAGATGATACCCAATTGCAGGGCATTACTGCAGACCCCTTGGTGTGGTGGTGTATGGACATTCTCCACTGGGCGGGGTTTACCTTGGCTAGGCCGTGAGGCGCTTTGAGACGCTGAGGTGTTCCAGCGAGTGCCACTGTGAATGAAAATCCTTTCGCGATGCTCGTGGCTTTTCACAGCGGACGTGCGCCTCGCAAGTCTGGACGACCTTAAGTGCAACAAGCTGCTCGCCAAGTTGTCCAAGCGGCACATGAAGGAGCTGCAGGATCTGCAGAAGAAGAACGGCAAGAAGGCGGCCGACCTCATCAAGGAGCAGTCGTCGCAATTGTCCGACATGCAGTCTGGCCTGCTCAGGCAGAGGGCGTCTTTTGAACGGAAACTCTTCAAGGGAAAGAGGTGAGGTGTCGGGTCGCGCAATCGCGATGGGTTTGGCACAGCCCCTAACCCTGCCCTGTACCGACAACCAGGGGCGGTTTCTTCATTAGGGCGATTGGGCGACGCACCACCAATGTCATTCAACCACAGAGTCACGCTAGCCGTCACTGTACCTCTGGATATAGTCCAATCAGCGTCATGCTACGTTCTGTGGAGTACCGCCTCTTTTTGGGCGATTTCCCTCCGGCTGAGAATCGCCCCGAGTGGTCCCATAGACTTACATTCAAATATGTTTTTTTTCGAACGGGGGGGCGCTGCTTACGTATGATGGACGTCAGCACTAACGTGCTTACGTCATCATACGTAAGCACGTTTCATCCAACAAAATTATTTGTCGCCACCTAGTGGAATCTTTAATAAAAGAAACATGAGTGAATTGTATTAATAGTGAGTATAGAAACAAACAAGATGTATTGTAAGAGTCACTTTATTTTTCATTAATATTAAAGAAGTGAAGTTGCCTTTACATGCTTAAGCTGTTAATTTATCCTTTGCATGGGTCGACCTTATCCTTATCAATCATCCAGACATTTGCCCCCCCTGAGAGATTTTGCAGGAGCCGCCACTGCCGACAACGTCTGTTATCACTCTTCAGTAACAGGAGTTCGAGTTTATTTTGTTGAGCCAGGTGAGAGCTCTGCAGACCACGACAGTGTCATGTGAAAGAGTGAACCTGCCTCCAGAACGCACAGAGCTCCTGCCTCTAGAACTCACAGAGCTCCTGCCTCTAGAACACACAGAGCTCCTACCTCTAGAACGCACAGAGCTCCTGCCTCTATAACGCACAGAGCTCCTACCTCTATAACGCACAGAGCTCCTGCCTCTAGAACACACAGAGCTCCTACCTCTATAACGCACAGAGCTCCTGCCTCTAGAACACACAGAGCTCCTACCTCTAGAACGCACAGAGCTCCTACCTCTAGAACTCAGAGCTTTTACTTCTGTCTGTCCACCACAGTTGCCACTGCTGTCCACCAGTCGGCGTTATTACACTACATATGTTACAAATCAAATAAGCTTCAACTCAATCCGCAATCTCACAACATCTCTTGTCTAAATCTCACCTGTCATTTCCCTAGTCGTTTATCTCTTCTGTACGTATTAATATGTATGTTGAACTTCTATTGCACCATACATAGCCAACCATGTTAATCTTCGGTGTAGGGGAAGGACAACAAACTAAACACAAAAAGCAGTTCTAAAGAAATTAGTTTTCAATCTAGATTTAGAAGTGCATAGGTTCAGTGGCTTCCTAATATCGGAAGGAAGAGCTTCCAGACGATCGCAGAAGCGCATCCGAAAGCGAGTGCGACCCTGTAATGTATTCTGCCATCACAAATTGAAAGGATAGGGGGGCCACACAAAAAATGACTTCCGTGTCAGGACCCACCAGTGGTCATGGCACCACCAATGGACCTCACTCGCACGGCCGTGTGTCTTCCGGAGCGCAGTGCGCTCATTGCAGAATTTCCCACCAGATGGTAGCACAGAGCTGCCGGGCAAATCTGTCCATTCCTGTGTTAATGCAGCTGCCAATTGTGTTCAAAACACACAAGCCAAGACAAATCTGCTGGAGGAGTTATTGCCATTATTAGTGCCCCCCCCCCTCCCGCAAGGACCCCCTCGGAGGTTTATTGGAGTAGCACGTCACGCTGTGCTAATAATAAAAGTGGTATGTCAACAAAACACAATGGGCGCCCTGCAGGGGCTTCGGAATGATGAAGGAAATCTGTTGCCGCTTTTCACACAAACGACATCGCCGCTTTCCAGCGGCGTTGACAATTACCGCTTGCAGTGATGGTCACAGACTGCTCCGGTTGGATCATTAAGTGCTCGTTGTCCAATTTGCGGAAATTTGGATTAATTACCCTCTTTGGTTCCTTCCTAGTAAGCGGGCGAGGCATCTTGATGCTGTTCTTGTGTTGCCAACTAAAGCCGAGTGTACAAATACGCCCCCGGATGAAACGGTCGTGCCGATGGTAATTACGGTGACCTATTTATGAAAGTGACGATGATGGGCAGTGACTTTATTATGATAATGGTTTGCACTTTTGGTTCATCATTCAGGGCTTCAGATGCATAATTGAAGAAATGAAAAAAAAGGGTTTCCTGAAGGGATATCCCTTCAAGTGATGATTTTATGCATACACTATGGACACATTTCCCCAAACCCTTCTGAAGAGAATTGTTAATTTCGTTAAACGAGTCATGAAGTAATATTTTAAATAACATACCAAAGTATGAAATTGCAATTAGTTTTGCATTACGTCTTGAAATATTCACTCACAAAAAAATGTAACTTTTTTCCACCTGTTGAAACGATGGTCAAATTATGTTTCTTTAACCCCTCCCACCTCCGCTCCACCAGGCAAGTGTCAATGGACGCACCACAGTTAGTCAATCGGCAGGTTGCAAAGGGTGGGCCAAAGCGTGGGGGTAATCCCACCACTTCCACGACGTGTGGCCAGCATGCGTCAGGGTAAAACCCTCTCGAGGGGCTCCCTCGTGGGCTACCTGTAGTAGTGGAGGCCTTTTCACCAACAGTCGTGTGAGCAAGCAATTGCAGGGCTGCACCTGAACCTCTTATTGTGCGCGTGTGTGCGCGCTGCAGTGTGGATTGCAAGGAGCCATTCGTGGACTCGGAATTGAGCCGCTCCTTGACCGAAATGCGCAAAAAGCAGCAGGAGGATCTTGTGCTGCTGAGGCAGGAGCACTACGCCCAGGAGCTGCGCAAGAGGGGCAACACAACGCACAGGTGGGCACGGGGCAGCAGGTCGAGGAGTGAGCGGTGTGCCACAGGATGATAGAGGCTCCGGACTTCTCCACGTTGCGCCTGATGACTTCACTTGCAATCGCATTCGATGTATATGCGTGTACGTGGAACTTCTTTCGCGCTGTACATAGCCAACTTTACCAATCGGAGGGGCTATATCCTTGTCTGTTGACATGTTAGCATAATAGTACACTCTGTATCTGTTTAATGTTTGTGTAACTTTAATGTAATCACACTATGATCAAATTTCGATTTAAAGCTTTCGTGACTGCAGGGATTCATCTTCTTGGTTCTTTCTGTAAAGTCACGTAGAAGGGAAATAATAAAATAATAAAAATAAAACGTAATAAAATAATTCTCACGACGTTTCGGCCACAACGCAAGCAGCCGTCCTCAGGTGAAGAACAGGTCTGTCGGAAAGACAGCGTCTGAATGAGCACCACCAGGCTTGGCAGCGTATATTTAAGACACTATGATCAGTTTAAAAATAATCTGATGAGCCGACGTACGCTGCAAGGAACTTATTGATTCACATTGATTTATGTTTTTGGAATATTTTTCTATTTCTCATGTGTGACTGAGTTGCGTTTGCTCCAATTCCTATTCTCTTCGTTAGCTGTGCCTTGTTTTATTGGTTTGTTTTCAGTAATTTTGGTGACTCAGGGTCTCTCTTGCAAATGATACTCATCCTGGTCTCCTGAGTTCTCACCCGGTTAATACAATTTAAAGGTGAAACTTGAAACACATTAAGTGGGCATGTAATGTGAATGCATCGGGGAATGGATGCAAGTTTGATTCTCACGCTCACGGCTTAATTGCAGCCTGGTTTTGTTTATCCGGCTTGGCCACCAGCAAAATATGTCAAGACCCACCACGCCACACCCAGTGTACCTCTTGTTATAGTTTTGCCTGCCAGTCATGTGCCTGTTGCAGTCTACCAGCGACTGATAACATATTCAGGGAAAAAATTATCCCTGCCGACACTCACGATGATGCACACATCAAATTGCGCGTTTATGAATCCGTTAATGACAATGTATGCAATGCACTTGCAAGCGAAGAACAAGGTTCTTTGGTGTGACGTAAACAACACAAAAGTAAAACCACAATAAGCAACATTCAATTCCATTCTTGCACACGGCGATACGTTTGGGCGCTAAATGCCAATGTCGAGGTCTGCTGGCCATGAGAGGGCTTCGGGAGAGAGTTCCGTGCGGTTTTGCTGTTCCTCCTCCTCCTCCTCCGTTGAAGCAGCACGGGCAGCAGTGGCCTACTGCGTGTGGTCGATGTTTGAGTTGCAGGGCCACAATCGCACTGCCACGGCTTGTCATTGATTCTTCCATTTACGAAGGAGACGTGTGCATCGCCTGTTGTTGTTTTGGCAATATTAATGGTAGTTGGCATAGGGCACCCTTATCAGTATGTTCAGTATAGCTAAGGAATTACATGACTGTCTCCGTGAATTCCATATAACTTGGTGGAATTAGTATGGGCCTTACATTCACTGTCACATATTTTACAAAGCGACATTTAACCTCTGTGGAACCCACGTAAACACCTGGAAAGGGAATTGCTAAAGCAGGATACTTAGAGACATCAAGGGCTACAGCACCAACTTGTTTCATGAAGACGGGAACACTGCCTCTACGATTGAAAAACATCTCCGATTATATATATATATATTTCCTCTTTAGGCCAGTGTTGTGGATGAATGTGTTGAATGTTGTGCTGTAATGTACGTGTGCGCCACTGCCAACCCGGCCTCCTTTCCTACAGATTAATGGCAGCATATTAAAGATGTAATTTTAGATTTGTTATCCGCACTGCCAACCCAGTATCAGCTGCTTTGTTTAACCTGCTCCGTGAAATGCTGAGGACGCACTTTGCTGTTGCCCACAATTTAAATTTATATCCGGTGCGTGTTTTTTTCATTTTTTTGCTAGCCTCATTTTTCCCCCTCTCTCTGTAGATGTATGAGAAGCTGCTGGAGCTGGCTCAGGAGAGCTACGCGAGCCTACAGAAGAAGCTGAAGGACGTGTGCGAGAAGTGAGCACGGCCGGAGAATCATTCACGCCGCGTAGCACACTTGTCTCAACAACGTCCCTCGCTGTGCACAACCACATGTCGCACAACGATAGATTACATTTCTCACCAATGCATCTTCCGAGAATTAACCGGTGCACGTTGCCGCAAGCATGCACCGATAGGCGCATGCTTGCAGTCACACTGCGAGCAGAAAGATAAACTTATGGATGAGAGAACATTACGCAGCTGCAGAGGCATGAGTTCGACTGTTAAGAAAAGGAAGGGGCTTGGGGAATGACACAGGAGGGAAGCACACCATAGAGGGCGTCCTCCTTGGAGATGGAGCTTTGAAATCAGCCCGTGTGGACGTGCAAGATGGCTTGTTGCATTGCAGGGCCACAAGAGATGGGGGCAGCTTGGAGAGGCCTTCATCTGTCAGTGAATCGATCATGATGGTGTTGATGATTCATGCGCACAGAGTGTTCACAGTTGCTTTAGCAAGAACCAGAAGAGTAATCTCGAGATGGTATCCCTTTTGTAACCTACCGCACATCTGCAAAGAATGAAGTGATCAAGCGGGCAGTAACCTATGCCCTGTCCTGGCCTGTATGACGATTAGGGTTGCAGTGTGCACATTTACAGACGAGCCATTGTCAAGTGAGATCATCGGTTAGTTACCTTCTCAAATCGCAGCCAGCGAGAGACCCAGAAGATGAAATGCAATCCGTTCAAGCACTAGCAAAGAGGCAAGTGATAGCGTTCTATCTGTCGGAAAGAGAAACGCAACCAGGCAGAAGAAACATAACCACACAAGCCAGTGAAAGTCTTCCGTTCAGCCGTGAAATGAAACGTAACGGAACAATCGGCAGGGCAGGACAACAATATAACATTGTACCTCTTTGTCACGGGGAGTGCATAGACATTTAATTTTCTTCTGGTTACAGATGCATGATAAAACTAATAAACAGTTGACCGTTCATGCTGTGCAGGTTGTCGTGGTTGTGCTGCTCATTGTTTGGCGTGATGTCCGACGTTTCGCGACGCCCGCTGTGGAGCTCATTCATATCGAACTGAAGAAGCTCCCAGCGGCACGTGGGGCAAAACGTTGGACATTATGCCGAACAAGACCCGAAAACACATCGGAGAGCAAACGTATATCCCGTATATATATTAATAGAAAGAGTTGAGGATTTCTTAATACTGCTTGCGTGAAAAATAGTAAAGCTTTAAAAAAAAATTTTATTTCAGATATCAGAGAAAGTGCATTCTCTTGTATTGTGTACACCGAAATCTGGGATTTACTGCATTAAGTAATGTTTTTTACAGGATCAGAAATGAATTTTCCTGCTTCAGCTGCAAAAAATGTAGCATTCAGGAGCCTCCTTTTCCATTTTGTGCTTATTCCTGCAAAAATTCCATCTATTTGGCATTCCTTCTTTTAAACGCGTCCCGTGGGGATTCATTGATAGGGCGCGGAGCTCTGAAATGTCTATCGGGGGATTCATTAAACTCCACTTTATTTTGAAAAATGACCCGGTTCGGGTTTTCTAGAGAACCCGCGCCAGGTGTGGCCAACGCAGGTTATTCTAATGATGGATCGCCCTCCGCACATTTCACATTAAACTCCGTGGCTTCTTACCTGACGTGGCTGCGATGAAAAACTTGAAGCGACTCATTTTTCTACGTAAGGAGCAATTCAATCCCCCACCCACCCACCCACGCTGCCCCCCCCTCGCTCCCCCGCAACCCACCACCCTGCGGGTCACTGCTGTGGCATGCACGTGCTCCTTGTCACCTCCCGTCAGGATGACGTCAGTGTAGAGAGCAAGCCCCATGCTCTTGCCAGATGCAGTCGCTCAGCTCGTCTTACGTCAATGAAAGCAAAGCGTGGTTTATCACCGTACAGGAATGTTAATCAGTGTTTGCGCTGAAATGTTGTCATCATGGCCCCCCCCACCTCCCCAACCTCCTTGTACAACATATATTCGTAATTGTCATTCATTAGACGATCATCAACATTATTCAACGTAAGCGTTATTATTTATTTATCCAATATGGTTAGGGTGGCTTGGCGAGAAAGTACCGTCTTCCAAAATAATTGGCCAGCCTGGAAGAGTCGGCCTATACACCCTCTGGAGGGTATCTCTTGACTGAGCTCCTTCTCGTGGTGGCCCTTCCACCAGCAGTGGCGTTTGCAGGCAATTTCAGCGCCGTACCTTTACCTACCGTCTACCGACCACCTAAAGTGGCACACTTGGCCAGAAATTCATCGCTTACAACTCCACACCACTCACTGGCGCGCGTGGTCAAGTCGCGGCAGATCGTCGTTTTTTGTCCGTCATCGTCATTGATGTTGTCGCCCGTGCCCTCTGCGTCCTAGGGAGGAGAAGGACACGAGGAAGCAGATGGACACGGTTCGGCAGGAGCAGCTGGAGAACGCCTCCAAGGACGTGAAGGACAAGAAGGAGCTGGAGAGGTAGACTCGGGGGATGTGACGACTGTGGGGCGGCTCGACGGCAAGGAGGGCCCCCCCCCCTCGCCACGGCTCGCTGGGCTCGCACCTCTCCCGTGCAGGTCTAGAACGCGCACGGTAGAGGGCAGCACGCGTTGCCAGGCAGGTTAGACAAGTCTCACGGCCCTGCGGGGACTATTCCTGCGTTGGTGAATGCTTCTTGTGATGTTTATTTAAAAAAATGCATAAGGCAAAAGATTGGCAATTATCAGATGCTCAATTGCCTAAGCAATTTAAAGCCGCTGAGATCACATCTCATAATCAATCATTCCAATTGCCCTGCTGCAGTCTGGTCAAGGGGACCCCCAATGGCAGCTCTCCCTGTGTGGCGAAGGTGTACGTTAGCACGGGCGTGCAAATGGCATAAGCCAGGCGATGTAGTTCAACAAAATTGTCAAGAGGTGAATTTAGTTTGAAGTGTCTCCATACTCAAATGAGCTTCTGTGGGTGCTCATCATATTGTTTGTCCTGATCCTTTGGGAGAAATTCTATATTGGTATGGCAGCGGCGAGTGTACAAGTGGACTGCTTTCATCACGAAATTGATGCACAATTGACGATAAACTTTTTTGATAAAAAAAATATATACTCAGCAGGTCCGTCAAATAACATTGTGGCCATAATGGGGGAAAAGTATATGTTTTGGGCAGTGGCACTTCCTCATAGCATATAAATCAGAAGAGCCATTACCTGAAATATCACCTGTTTCTATGTTTCATTTTGGACATCACGGTGGCGAGATGTTAACTACCTCGTCTGGTATACAGGAGGTCGTGTTTTCGATCCCGACCGTGACGCTTGTATATTTGGAGTTTGCGTGTTCTCCCTGTGGTCGTGTGGAATTTTGTTTGGGACCTCCGGTTTTACTCTCCACGTGATAAGCCATTTCCTTGAGCTATCATCTGTGGTCAGGTTGCTTCTGAAAAAGAGCTCAGTGGGTCTTACCTGGTAAAATTAAAATAGTTAAGCTTAGTTTGTGGTTTTAAGACATTGCTATTGAAAAATGTGTGTTTTTTTTTGTTAATTGCCAATGCAGCATTACCAAATTATTTGTTAATTTTTAAAAATATTATTTTTATATGCTTGTTTTCTTTTTAAAGCAGTGCTATTAACAAATGTGATTCACAGATATATTTTCTGCACATGTACACATTAATTAAACTCTTTAAATGGAGAATGGCAATAGGCTTTAGAACAAGTACTGGAATAAAATACTTCAAAATATACTCTTTACACAAAGTTTAAAAACTTTTATTTTATTTCTCACCATCTAAAGTTACAAGTGCGTGTGCATGTTTATAACGGTGGAGTCCACATTACACACTTGGAATGTATAATTGCATTGACTGACTCTTCATGAGTTAACACCGATCGCTGGACGGTGGCAAATTCCTGGTGCTGTTCATATTCCCAGGTTTGCACAATAATGTCATTTCTTTACAGGCAAAAGAACCAGATCAATACCATGCACATACAGGACACAGTTGTCAAGGTTAAAACAGTAAGTGAGCATTTCCATTGCATGTAAAGGTTTTGTGTTAATGAACACTTGGAGGCTCCAAACTCACATACCAGCACATGTCCTGTGCTTCTGGTGAAATATGTTTTCTATTGCAGTAGTGGCTCACCTGTATTGTAAATAGAAATACAAACAAAAACAGACCTTTGTATTTAACTTCAGAATTATAATGACAGAAGACAGACACAAGTTGAACTATATCATAGGGCTCCGTCGAATAAAAAATACACGGAAGGGAACGAAAGAAGATCATAATTGCGCGGTGGGGAGAGTGGTGGCGCAGTGATTTGTGCTCTGTGCTTAGGAAGCCGGCGAACCTGAGTTTCATTACTTGTGACGACTAACATTCAGTGGCTAATACATTCCTAAGTGGTCCCCATCCACTACCCTGCACTGACCAGTGATTTTAAGTTCGACACAACAACAACTCCCATGACCGACACAATGTGGAGAGAGGGCCTTCATTCGACAGCGGCTTGACAAAGGGCTGTAAATTATCATGATTTTATCACAGCAGATGAGAAGTCCACTTCTTGGTCCCCAATGTAGCCAGACGGAGCAACTTTAATTGCACGCCCGCTATGTCCGCGTTGGACCAAAAAATATATATTTTTTTTATTGCCTGAAACCTTTCCTGGAAAATTAAATGGAATGCTCCAGTAATTGTCATTATCCCTCGTGTCGTGAAGTGATGGAGAGTTCCATATATTTTCTTACACTTTTTGAAGTTTAAGTGTTTGGGTTCTTGAGCATTAATCGCTGTGACTGTGTTCATGCCTTTAGTTGCAGGATTCTCAAGAAAAGCGAAAGGAAAGGATTGCAAAAACGTACGAGCAACTCCTGAAGCAGATAAAGGACGAGGAGCAGACGGTATTTGGCCTCTCACGTTCCTCGTGATTCTGCTCTTTCCATTGAATGTCTCTTGCATTGCTCGTGAAGCCTTTAAAATATACTTCACTTATTTATTTCCTTCAATTTATCATTAAACCAACGGCTTGTGTTGTCACTCACGTTCTCATTGAGCAAATGACAAGAAGCGCATTTTTTTACTTTTGCATTTCGAGCGGTACTTTTGATTGCTCGCTGGTGCTGTTTTGCCTTGAGCGGCGAGATGTTAACTACCTCGCTTGGTATGCAGGAGGTCGTGGGTTCGATCCTGAACCTTGATGCCTGTGTATTTGGAGATGACATCTTCTCCCTGTGTTTGTGTAGATTTTTCTCCAGCTCCTCTGGGTTTTCCCTCCACATTTAGAAACATGGATTTAGAGTTTTTGGCTGCTATGCGTTTCCACATGATAAACCACTTCGTTGCGCTATCATTTGTGGCCAGGTCAATTCTGATAAAGAGTGGGCCTTACCTGGTGAAACACAGCTCATGTGTGAAATCCACCTTGAAGAGTTGTTGTTCAGTGGCTGTGATGTGGGAAGCTGCAATCCATAAATGTGCCTCATAAGAGATGGCTTCAATAAAAAAAGTTTTCAATTTCACTTTTGAAATTCAGACTTAGCACATTTGCATTTTATAACGTGTGCTGTATTCCCTCTACATCGGTTGTAATTTTCCCATTGCTATGGCGATGTAGAGTTTCTCTTAATAATGAATAGAAAGGAGCATTTTGTTGATGATAGATGTTTATGAGTTCACCCGCAGAAGATTGGCACCTCCCCTCCGATTAGCATAGTTGGCTATGCACGGTGCAAAAGACGTTCAACATGCTTACAACTCCTCGTCAACATATTTTGCAGGGTCACAATTTCAAGCAGAATGCCATCTCTAAGTGGTATGTAGCCAGGCATGATAGTTGAGTATCATTTCTTAACGCGATTCAGCACTTTGCAGGCATGGTTGATGTATCATGCAGATCTCAGCCATGTCCTGTTGAACTAGGAGATGCCCAGTTGGTGGTTAGACAGTAAGAGGGTTGATAACTTATCCCTTCCTGATTTCTGAGCGGTTTCCCCCCTCGTGTATGAGGGGTTTTTATTCTTCCAGATACTCTCATTTCCTCCCACATTGACAGTCGTTAAGGAGATTGGCGAAACATCCCAAAGCCAAAGGCCCTTTTAAAATGGGTTTTGAGACTCAGAGCAAGGCTTTCCTGGCTAAATAAGGAACAATATTGTTATAAATAACACGAATAACAACCTCCCATGATGTCCACCTCCCTTTCCTTCATTTCCCAGCAACTGAAGTCCTTGCAGATAAAGTACGATGAGAAGTTGAAGCGGCTGCCCACGGAAATCAAGGACTACGTGGAGGGTGGCATGAAGGGGCAGCTCCCCCAGGAGCCGGAGTACTTCTTCCGCACAAACTCACGCAGCTCCTTCGAGTTTGGCTTCTCGGCGTCGGTCGACTGCGACGACGACTCGGTGGTCACGCAGTTCTGAGTTTGCCTCCGGCAGCTCTTGGCGGACCGCCCCCTGGGTGGCTCTCTACGCGTGCCACGTTCGCCAACGTGGCACCGAATGCTCGCCCAAAGAAAAAGAAAAAAGCGATCGCTGGTCTAGTTACGTACTCAACAGGACTTGAGGAAATAACCGCTATTTATGTACAGATTACTACTTATTAGGCACAGCGTCCTTTGGAATGAGGAAAATGTTTTAATTTGGAGTTTGTTGCCAATGTCTTTTGAGTGGGGAAATTAACTTTTCTTGATTTATTTTTTCAAAAGAAGATTATAAATATTGTTGGTACTGCAAGTAGCTCGTTTTGCTCGAGTCTTTTAACGTCTGATCTCAGCCAGGCAGCCGTGCGTGATCTCGCTTGTGGAAATGTTTTGGCTAAAATTGGACAAGTGCTGGCGAACACTCGTGTCGCGCAATGCCGAGTCACCATGACAGGTCTGTGTGCGTTGTTGGGCTTTTCCTGCTGGTGTTTGACGCAATGGGTCAGCTGCACGTTATCTATGTTGTGGTGCGACACTAGGTCCGCGTCCTAGGTGAGCGCACTAAATGAGTGGCGATAAACGTTTGGAATAACACCGTTCGTCATTGTGCATACTCGATAATTGCCGACTTATTGTTTTCAAGTTTAGGTTTTTTTTTGTCTCCCTGGTACTGACATCCTCCTGAGGTTATTGCTGGCCTAAATAGGGATGGGAACGGGTCAAAAGAATGATTTTTGTGGGCATGTATTTAGAGGACTGGAACATGTCCATTATCCAGAGGTGAAAAAATTAATGTGGGAAATGCTTATCAGCTTTTGTGCGTGTGGGACTGTTTGAAGGAGTGGATTATGTGATCTCACTCTCTTGGGAAATTCACTCATGTCTAAAGGGTGAGACAGGACAGGATGGTACTAAAAGTGCTGCACCTTGATATACAACCGGTATCAACACTTGCTGTGGCTTACACTTTACTCAGCAAATAGGCAGTACATCATGACATGTGCAGGCATTATCCTTTATTTACTCAGATGAGGATTGTTTTTTTCTTTCATAGGAATGTAATTTACGGAACAGGGAAAAGGCACATTATTTAACTCGTCCGGTCAATTCAAGTGCCCGGTTATACTGCTTTCCATCGCAGCCTTATCTTCCTATCACGGCTGCCTACATCAAATGGCGATTACTCACTTTGCTTCTCTCGATGTCACCCATGGTTATTTCTTCCCGAACCCGTCTGCTAAGCCCACGCTCCCTTACCCAATGTGGTGGGAGCCATCTGTTCTAGCAGCAGTCACAGCTGCCCCCACAGTTTTATTTGATCCGTCCTCAGTCACGAGGCGCCTACTGTGAGATGCGGTCAATCATGGTCAAGTTTAAACAACTGTCTTGTTTCTTTCGGTAAAGTCACGTAGAAGGAAGTAATAAAATAATAAAAATAACATAAAAACATTCTCACGACGTTTCGGCTACAACGCAAGCAGCCGTCTTCAGGTGAAGAATGAGACACTACCAAACTAGGAGCTTATATATAAGCTGCATTGGGGGTTGAAGAGCGCCTTAACAAAAAGAATGTGCATGTAAAGAGGAATATAGCATATTCATGGAAATGTTAAGGCGCTCTTCAACCCCAATGCAGCTTATATATAAGCTCCTAGTTTGGTAGTGTCTCATTCTTCACCTGAAGACGGCTGCTTGCGTTGTAGCCGAAACGTCGTGAGAATTGTTTTATTATGTTTTATTTTTATTATTTTATTACTTCCCTTCTACGTGACTTTACCGAAAGAAACAAGAAGATGAATCCTGCAGTCACGAAAGCTTTAAATCGAAATTTAAACAACTGCTTCTTTAATACCCGCTAAATGTATTGCCCAGTGCCACGCAATGGCAAATCACCGTATAATTGATCTAACGCTCCACATCGGAACGTGTGCCTCCCACACTTTCCCTTCAGCCATAAACGGCAGTGTTCTCTTTCTGCCCACCAGGCGCACATGCACTCACACATGTTGTTAACCTGCCAGACAGTTCTGTTAACTGCTATTATTTAAATAATCAACGTTCACCTCTATGTTCATATTCATCATTAGAGTCCTGGGGGTTTTGGGGTCCTTCAGTCACCTTGTAAGACTCCGCCACGGTGTAATGATTCGCAAGCGAGACTTGGAATCCAGAGGTCGCCTGTCTGCTCTCCCTGTGCGACAACTAATGTAATGGGCACGTTTCTTAGTCTGCCCACCACAGAATTAGAAATAGATTCAACACATTTAGTCGACTGACAGGTCGCGTGCGCTGGGGAAGGGTTTGGCAACTTCCTCGTCTTCCAAGACGCCAGCGTGGAAGAGTAGGCCAAAGTCCCGTCTGGAAGGGCACTTTGAAGATTCCTGTGGTGGGGACCCCCCCCCCCTCTTCCACGAGCAACGAATTGCAGAACCCCTCCTTGCCTTTGGTCACCTGTAAAGCTTTGGGGCTGCAGTTGTGTTTTAATCTGTGGTATCGCTCGTGGAGCTAGTGAAGAGTGAAGGGATTGGCCGCTAGCTGAACAAGCCGTCCGTGTGTCGCGGTCTCAAACCTTTCACGAACTCCTTCACGGACACAGGGTGCCCGTCTGGCAAACCCTTTACAAGTTTCACACATTATTGCAGTTTGTCTATATTACAAAATTTAAGGCATTTACAATAAAAAGGATTAGGTAGTTGAACTAAAACATGTTTACGATCATCTTTAAAAAGTTCAGATAGGGAAATATGCCGTTTAATGTTTTAATGATTTTGTTTATGATACTCAGAGGCAATTTGACCTGTTATATTTGATATAAATATACATTTACAGAGGTACACAATCAAAGAGAAATAACTCTTTCCCCCTTGATTTCAGAATTGTGAAGAGATTAATGCTGGTCAGGGTTTAGCACGTCATTTAGCATGGTACTGAAGTGGTCTTAAAAAATGGCATTGTCTTACATTGCGAGCAAATGCATCTCAATTACAATAGAAATATTCCAAAGAAATATTTTTACCCATTATATCATTTTGAATTGCACATTGTGAACAGATTGTAATCATTATTAGTTGGGTTTTCTGTTTATATTAAATCAGCGTTGCAATTTTTGGTTTTTAAGTTGTCATAGCCTTTTTTTTTACAATTGTTGTTACAAAAATACTGCCAAGATTTGTTGAAATAATCAGTCATGTTTCTTTTAAAATCAGCCACAAACACATTGTGCATATCAGACGAGTGGAGTTCACATGAAGGCCTCGCAATACACAGCACAACCATTGCCGTTTAAGTCGTAGCTACGTTTTTAACTACAGCGAAGGAATCTGGGCACAGAACGTTCAATAATGGTTTCCGTGGTTACATAATAAACTTAGGGGATGATGGGAGTGGTAGAAGGGGCAATATTAAAACCCGTGCATACTGAAGGTGATGTGACGACGATCTGTTGTGAAATTACTGTCCCCGTTAAGGTGAAACGCTTGTCTGATATTCACAATGAGCAGTTTTCTTTTTAAAGCAAAATGTATTTACCCTGTCCTACAAAAAGCATTGCTTTAACAAATTGCCTCCATCGGGCCATTAAAAAAAACAAAGTTACGGTGCTGATAGTAACGTTCAAACTATTGCGCAAGATGTGGTTGCATCAACGGCTGAGGCGATGGTGACACCCGATCGTGGCAACGCACAATGTGATACGCCCGTCGAGGTGCCGCGTGGAGTCTTGCTCTATCCCCAAATGAAACAATCATTTTGCGTGTCGCGGATTTATCAGTAGATCCACAAGAGAGTCGACACCGACCGTATGGGCAGTCTAACAAATTAAAATGCCGCAGCTGCTCGAAATCCGCCTGCGGTTTGCCAGGTCTCGCTGCGTGTCGAGCGACCATTCTCCCGAGCTTGCGCCACCTCTACTGTGGGCATCTTGAGCCGGTGGAGATCCCTGCACCCCTGACGATGCCCGCAGTAGTGCGCGGTGAAAGCTCAAGAGGATAGATCCTCAACAGGCTGGGGAAATAAAACACTCTACCGTGTTTTGTCACTTTCTTGAAGAAACGTCCTCAAGCTAATGTGGAGCGCAAGCTCAAATGAAACATACGGTGTCTTACTGTAGATTTACGTACTTATTGTGATCATATAATGTCGACTTGGCTCACGAGCCAGAGGTTTCACGTTTCCTGCTTATAAACAGGGCATATAAATGTGTCTTAAACGTGGGGTGTTTCCTGCCTGGTGGTGGCTGGGTTGCTCTTGTGGTGTAGTGTGCGTGTGTGTGTGTGAGTAGGACCTTCTTTCCCACGCTGCCTCAACTCACTCCGGCTTGACAAACTGCCGCGGGCATATGCAGAATGTCATGTTGAGCAATAGCACTATCAACGGAGCACTGGACACACTATTGGAAGTGCATGAGTTCACATCTCAGAGTCAGGGGTTGACTCACCCTCGTCATCTGTTCGTGGTCAATAAAATGAGTAACACTTTGGGAAGTCTGCAGTCGTCCCACGGCGAAATTGGGTAACCACTGTATGAATGTGAAACTTCTGCCGCTGTTTCAGGGTCACCGTTGAAGATTACACTTTTTTGGAGGCGCATTTGCCGATAAACCCATTGGAATAAATACATAATACTTGAACAGTGGTTGTGCACAATTGGTTCCGATGCCAAATGTTCAATCGTTTGATATGTACCAAATTTGGCCAACTTCATTGAGTTATTGATATTCGGGGGTTGAACACGCGTCATGAAATCCACCTCTGTTACAGAATTTATCTTCATGAAGAGAATAATCGGACCTTCTCTGCACTTGAAAACCCCCTTCTAGCAGAGGTGTTGACATTTATTTCCACACCCTGACGTCTCAGGATTTTTAATATCCTGATCACAGCAGTCCGAGCAGAGAGAAATCCTGACTTGGGAATTTGTCAGCTGAAACCTGCCGACTCTTCTCCGGAAGCCTTGGATCTTGACGTTAACAGTCACACACTGTAAGCCTCGCTGCCCACTGAGTCCGGACAACTTTGGCCACCGATGCGTTAGTGGCAAGCTTCCCCATTTGTTTGCCAACGGTAAATATCGATGCTGCGCTTTACTCGGTAGCTTGGCTCTCATGGGTGGCTAAACACATGCACGCGTGTCATGAGGCTCCAAATACAGCAAACGCTACTTTTGGCCATTTGTGTTAAATTCAGAATTCTGAATTTTAGTTATAATTCTTGCACTAAGGTGTTGGGTTTTTTTTCTCTTTCTCAAAATCTGTGTAAAAAAAAATCACTCCTTGGGAAATTAAAACATAATATACAATAGCATAATATTTTCTTTTTGATTTATGCAGAGATTGAACCCCTCCCACCCCATTCGCAAGTCAAATTGCCAAAGTTGTTGTCAGTCGAAGCAACTCCATTGTTGCGTGTGCATCTTGACAGTAGAAGATATGGTGGCTATTGCGTGCAAGTCTATCCTTGCGTTGTTACATCAGTGTTTCAGCTTTACCTGTGGGTACGAATCGTGTGCACTGTGCTCGTGTGTGGGGTTTTGTGGGCATATTGTAGATATAAGCGAGAGTTGTGTTTCTATTTGTAGCCACTTGGGTGGTCCAGGCGTACAGGTGTAGAAATATCTTTGTAGGGAATTTCAAGGTGTAAATGGTGTTCTTTTCATTTTGAAAGCTTTATTTAATATATTGTACCTTTTGCGTTGTCGTAACGGGTTTTATAGATCTATGCAACATGTATGTCACATTGTTCTGATCTCGTGGAATCAAATAAAAAAAATTTGTTCGACAGCATAATTGCGTATTTAGATTAGATATATCTATTTCAGGGAGAAGGCTGGTTCGTTTATGAAATTTGCCTAGATACCATTATCTGAATGTTTATACACTTTTCTCCTTGTATTTCAAAGGAAAAGTTGCGGGTGTTGTGTTACTTTCCAGAGCATCTTATCATTCAGAGAATACGGTTGTGGATTTTTTTGGACCACGGTGGCGAGATGTTAACTATCTCACCTGGTATACGGGAGGTCGTGGGTTCAATCCCGACCCTGACGCCTGTACATTTGGAGTTTGCATTTTCTACCCGTGGTCACGTGGATTTTTCTACGGGCCCTCCGGGTTTTCCCTCCACATTTAGAAACATACGTTAGAGTATTTGTTGCTTCTGAAGAAGAGCTATATAGCTCAGAGGCCTTACCTGGTAAAATAAAAAAATAGTTTAATAGTTTATTGCCTTCAAATGTGTGACACCATTTTTGTAGAGCTCACTGTGTTTTTTTGATGATACTCATTTATCCAGGGAAGTTTCACGGAGTCTCTCTACTTATTCAGGAGGGC
The DNA here is from genome assembly GCF_018977255.1 of Callorhinchus milii. Classification (NCBI taxonomy): domain Eukaryota; kingdom Metazoa; phylum Chordata; class Chondrichthyes; order Chimaeriformes; family Callorhinchidae; genus Callorhinchus; species Callorhinchus milii. Next base: position 28,111 of record NW_024705166.1, read on the forward strand.
CCTACCAGACCATAGGGGGCGATGTTGTTCCTGTGTCTTCAAAATTAAGTAATTTTCAAGTTGACTTGAAGCTTTCGTGACTGCAGGAATTTATATTCTTTGGGTCTTTCGGTAAAGCCACGTAGATATAAAAAAATGAAAAAATATATATCAACGTGGCTTTACCGAAATAATATAATTTTCAAGTTATTTGTCATCATCTTGATGTTTGACCAATGCCAAGTGCATTGTATGTGTTTTTAGCTATGGGTAAAAACCCATGCGGAACAGGACATCCACGATTACTACGGTTGGTTACGTACAGTGTGAAAGAAGTTCAAACACACAATAACGACACAGAGAGACGCCCGAATCAGGAATCGACATCAGGATCTTCCTTTCTGCGAGGCAGAGCTGTTACCGTTGTGCCACCATGCTGCCCAGTAGTTATTTGTTATCTTCATTATATATCACGTTTATTAGGGGTGTATGTTTTATATACATATTGTATTGTGTAGCCATGATTGAATCAAAAGTATCATTCTGAACAAAATGGATCCAATCTATGATTCCACAATCAATCACAATTGTTATTCAATCCAATCGATCGGAATAGATTTCATTTTAGGCTCATAATATTAAATCTTACAATAATAGCCTACAGTAGTAGATTAATGATATACTGTGGAATAATAAAATGGTAATGTTTACAATATCACCTGATCTGATCATACGCCCCTACTATCCATTGAATACTCTATGATGAATACATTTATGGCGAATGTCCATATGTGAATGTTTGGCTTCTGGGTGGAAACTGGCTTGCCTGGAGATACCGTGCGCAATAGATAGATTAAAGTATCAATGCGTTACCATCATCTGCTGGCCACATCGCAGGCCAAGAATTTCGAGGTAGTCTCCCATGAATAAAACATTTTTTACGAACCAGGCTCGACTTTGCTTAGCTTCTGAGAGCTGACGAGATTGCGTAGCATTCAGGATGATTTGGTCGTAGGTTCACACTGAAGGAACATGCTGTGCTTTGTTGTCAGTCGGGGTTCTTAAAACATATTAAATAACCAATAAAATACAAGCGGGAGAGTGCCACGGGGCGTAAATACGAAGCCAGAGCCAGTTTTACCGATTAATTTGAACCAAGCTGAAATGCTGGGTTTGAACACAGGCAACAGAGTGCAGTGAGTTAATGGGCTTACCCCTGTCCACTTATGATTGCACATACAAAATAATAACATCAAATACAATTCAACACATTTCACAATTTAACATTCCAGTTCTGAAAATGAAACGTTGGCTCTATGAATGGGGCACATGTCACATGACACGTGTGGCCCCTTTTGGGGATAAACATATTTATGGGACTTCAAAATGAGTTCTTGTTGCATCACCTTCCAAACTCATTCTCTGACATGGTGGTGTACTGTGAACTGTGAGAGGTCCAAATGGAAGTTTGCTGATCTAATTTGTCTCGTGGCATGAGTCAAAATGTAAAATAATTAGACCTGGCCATGCCATTGTCAGAAATGTGCTAAACAGAATTGAGCATTCACCACATGAAAGCAATGTCAGCCTCTTCAGGTGAGAAACTTTTATTCAGTACTCAATTACGTTTTAAAGAACCGGTTTGAAGTTAACTTCCTTGTTGATGCGACCAAAACAAATGTGTTATATTAATTTAATTTAACATGGGCCATATCCCAGTCGGGTATTATGACTGAAATAGTTATGTCATTTGATATTTTGGAGGTACAGTGACATTCATGTATTTAGATTTTTTTTCCAGAGCTATGCTAACGTGAATCCCATTATATGATCAACGCACACATGGATCAGAGAACAAATACGAATATTGAGATGTCATCTTGACTGTTTAGAAAAGTTTTGGGGCAGTCCATGTCACGGGGAGAGATAATGGGCCAGGGTTGAGACGGACGACTGAGTGATCAGCGTATGGATTTGTGGATAGAATTGTTGCGTCACGAAAATTATGGCGATGACATGGAGAGAAGCCTTCATTCCGCAGTGGCTAAAGCACGGTAGGTGATGATAGCACTGAGTAATAGTTATATTATTTGTACTACATGTATGTATGTTAAACTTATTTTGCATCGTAGCCAACCGTCTAATCAAAGGTGTGATGAGCACGGTTGAAGGACAAAGCTGGAATTTATAATCTAAACAGTAGATGGTATGGACACGAAGATAGTTTTAGACGGATCTGATTCGCAAACTACCTTCTCTGTTGCTCCTTGTGCATTAATAGAGAGTACGGGTGGTGGCAGATTCCATTCTCAGGGTCAAAGATCCTCCGAATAACGATGTGGCACAGATTAAAGTGAGACGTATTGGCGTTCTGTGGGATTTACTCACTCGAAAATATCCCAGGAGGCTTTCGTGATAATTGAACAGCGAGGAAAACAGGATCTTCCCAAAGCCAATCATCGATGCGTTGTACGAAAGTCGGTGCACTTGAGGTGAATAATAAAACATCTTCTGGGCAAGGATGGTATTTTGAATATTATTTTAATTGGCCTTATATTCCTTCATTAATCAACGTTTTGCTTTTAATTGCATGTTTCTGGCGAATTTGATAAATGTTTGTTGAAAGGTCGTATCCATCATCTTTTCATGGGCTTAAGCAAAGAAACAGAACTCCTGTGTGAACGCTGTTGTCGTAGGTTTGACTCGTTCGAAATGCTGCTGGCACTTGGCACAGCTGCAATAATTTTGAAAATCCCGTGAGGAAGTAATTTCTCAGTCTTAAATTTTGTGGTAACTGCAGGTCTTAAAGAATCCCCGAGTCCAGCCTGCCGTGATTAGAGGGAAGTTTTTTTTTTTTGCCAAAGCTAATGAAAAAATTCCAACGGTGAGTCCAGCAGACACGCAAGCTTCACCAGAGCCTCCCCTCGCGAGGACGGACGCGTTTTGCCCGTCGAATTTCACGATCGTCCGTCAAAAAGCCCAGTCAATTACATCTAATTAGCGATTAATGTTTTTCACAGTTTCCCTACAAGATTGTCATAGTGTATTAGACCGATTCTGATTGATTTTTTTTTCTAACTGCCTCACGCACGCATAACTAGCATTGCAGTACAAATTCAGTGGATAAGTCTGGCGCGCAGATATATGTTTTGTGGATAGAAAACATTTGCTTAGCTTAAGGTTATAATTGATATATATATTTAAAGTTCATCGATAACGTGCAGATTTAGATCAAGTTTACGTTCGTAAATTCTAGCCACTTGTGTAACGTTCTGCAAAATCCTGCAACGCACTCCCCCCCCCCCCCCAAAAAAAAGTAGTATTCCTTCTGAGGGCACTGCTCATGTGGTTTTCCTTAACTCCCAGTGGGACGATTTACAAAGGGGCCCCTGCTCTCGCTCTCTCTCCCCCCTTGTCCTCTTCATCTGCCCGCGACAGCCGCCTGGTGCAAGAGCGCCGTAGGTCCAGAGAGGAGGCGGGAGGGAGATAGCAGGGAGGCCTCCGCCAGCGGCCTCCGTCGCCACCCGCGTGAAAAGCGCTGGTCTGCCACGGGGCCTGCCACGGGGGGATGCCACGGGGCCTGCCACGGGGGATGCCACGGGTCTGCCTACGGCCTTGCACGAGTGAAAAATGGAGCCCCGGAGGTTGCCCTAATCAGGCGGAGCGGGGGTCTGGAGAGAGGGGCTGGGGGCTGGAAGGGGGAGGGCTGCGGGGCCACGCGGGGCACGCACCTGCAAACACAAGGGCCCTTCAAAGTGCGGGGCGCAGCGGACCTTTTGCCCCTTCCGCGAGATCATGATGCCTCGCAAGATGAGCAGCCTCAGTGTGGAGCCACGTGGCCGGGGCACGCGAGGCACTGGTCGGTGATGGGGTCCGCCAGATCACGTTGTTGCGCAACAGTGGCAATACTTACACTTATATTCTGCCCATAAAGGAACGACACGTCTCACAGTGCAGGTTTAGCCGAGGGGACCACCTAATGGCATCTTCTCTCCGTTTAGGCCACTGATGAAGCAGAGTATGTGGCCTTTACAAATTTGTCAATTTGGCAAAGTTGGAAAATTAGCTCAAGTGACTTAATTGGGAAAAACACAGGAATATCGCCCCCTAATGTATAACTATTGCAGACTATGCACAATGCCATGATGTATATTACATATTCAAATAATTGTATTTTTATTTTCCCCACGGAAGGCCTACTGAGCTATGTAGCTCTTTTTCAGAAGCGACTGGCCACAAATGACAGTTCAACGAAGTGGCTTATCACGTGGAAATGTATAGCAGCCAAATACTCTAAATACACGTTGATTCTAAATGTGGAGGTAAAAACCAGAGACTGGATAAAAATCCACGTGACCACGGGGGGAACATGCAAACTCCAAATATACAGCAGCAGGCGTCAGGGTCGGTATCGAACCCACGACCTCCTGTATACCCGGCGAGGTAGTTAACATCTCCTAGCCATCGTGGCGCTCATATAGAGGCATCGACAACCTACTCAGATAGAACCACATCATTTATAATGGCATTGTGAGCTGCAATACTTGGCACAGTAATTATAGCAAAGCATTAACAACAATGTAAATTACTTATTGTAACGTTTCAGGTCAACATTAAACGTAAAAAACGAATACATTGCTGATATGAACATATATTTGCTACTTCAGGATCCCACATTAAGACTTATAGATTGTCATCCCAAGTGCCGTGAGTTAACGCCTTGCTAAGTTCTGCATCGCACAGCTTATACACAGAGTGTAAGGTACTTTTAACTTGTAAAAACAAATATCCCCCGTTCAGTTTCATAGCATTGGGAGGGTTAGAGTTGTTTGTGAACACCAAATACAAACTTATACACGGGCCACGAGTCGTGTTAAATATCTGATTTTCTGTAGATGTAGTTATTTTTCAGCTAATTAGCTTTTTTAAACTGGAACACATTCATGCTTTCATAATATTGATTCAACAGCCTTTCATGTATAGTATGTGTGTGTACATACAATATATATTATTTTGCTAACACACACGATTCTATTCAAAATGTGTGGTAAAAATGTCTTATAACCACAATATTCTTTCTTTTCTAGGCTGCCAGGATTGATCATCATTTATATGCTTTATAACCTCTAACTTTGTATCAAAGCCAGTATGCTAAAGTCGGCGTTCATTGTTCATGCTTTCCAAAAGTGCAGATTTATTGGCTCATAAAAAAGCGTCAACATTGAAAATCTCCAAATATATCAGTCGATTCAGAAGCTTTGACAAACGCAATATAAAAAGTGGTGTCAATTTACAGCCTTCAGAGAGGACTTTTGCGTCATCCACGTGATTACAGGAATGTAAACGTTGACACTACATGCATCGGTGACAGGTGTGTATGTCGGAATGTCACAGTTTTTAGTGTAAAAGTCTCACTACTCTAAAAAACTAGGCTATGAGAAATGTGTTCTGGGGACACTGGTAAGCCACGAGTCCAGCAGAACAAAGACAGGGCAAACCCTTTTCTAAGCCTTGCATCTCAATAGACTGGAACATACAATAAATCGTTACAACCAAAAGTCAACACTATATCGGGAGAAGGTTTATCATCGGCGCGAGCAAAGACTCTGGATCATTTGGTGGTGGAATTAACGCACAGGAGCCAAGTGTACCGCTTGCCACGTTTTCTTATTAACGTCCACTCGTGTGAAGCCTTTTCAGCCGCTCAGCATTGTCCTAATGGGCAGCAGTAAATCAGACCCAAGCATTGCCAACCCTTTATGAAATCCCGCCCAAAAAAATAAGCAACTCTGACCGGGGGATTGGATGCTTTCAGGTTGGCAGGCGGATAAGCCCGTGGAAGCGAAATCGGTAAAGTTGTGGTGCAGGTGGGGAAGTCATGCCGCTGGGCAAAACCAAACTAAGGGAGAGCTTCGGGTTCCAATCAGCTCAAAGGGCCACGAATTGATGAACAGAAATCGGGGGGTATCAAATATCATCTCAAATTCATATTGTTATAAACATAACAATCTAACATATGGAAGCCAATTAATATATCTCTCTCTTGTCTGCATCTGTCATCTCACTCCATCTATATCGCACGTGTATATCGTGTCTGTCACCTCACGAGGATTTTATCAAATGAAAGGGAAGAGGCCTCTAAAATTAATGTCTTCCAGCCCCCAATGGGCAAGCGCCACCACTGCGGTGGAGGTCATGGAGATGATGGCTTACGACGGGAGGAGATTTCGTGAGTTTTCTTGAGGCAGGAGGTGGAAATGCACTGGATGTTTTTTTTTCATTGAGTTAAAAAAAAACAACCCCCAAAATCAGCTTGATTGATGGTTGCAATTTCAATACGGAGCACTCTCCATTTGTTTGAGCAGCGTGGCCAGCGAGTGCTCGCTTGGGATTGCTCACCTGCGTCGGGGCAGTGGGGACCGACAATCAGCACTGAGCGCTCACGCGAGCGTGGCGCTCGGGAACGGAGCGAGCACCGGCCACCTGACGCCTGGCAGGACAGCTGCCAGCAATCAAAACATTTACGCTTGGCTCCGCTCCAGTGTAAACTCGCAAATCTTAATATTTTATAGCCACGCGCATTGCTCTTCAAAGGCCCCCACCCCCCACCCCTTCTTCGACCCCTTGTCTGTAAACTGCATTTTATATTTTGTTATTGTGGATGATTGGCTATCGTGCTGGTGGTGGCAGTTGAGAAGTGACAGTTTTTGTTAAACATGACCTGAAAGAGCCCAGAGTGGCTGACAAGAGGGTAATCATCGTGATGGTGATGACTGACTTGATGATAATGATGATGGTTATTTAGGGATTCTCTTAGAGAGCACTGAACGATGAATTATTCTAACGATTGTGATAATGTGTATTGATAACCCTGTCTTTTTAAATAACGTACACGTATGCTTGTTTTTATATTGCTGATGGGCAGCTCCACACATTAGACAACTTCAGTCAAAAGGTTTCAATCATCCTTACGATTCACATGGAGTGTCCTTTTTAAGTTAATTATCTAGGGTTTAGAAAACGTGTTTTTTAATGGAGTAGTTGAATAGTTTGAGGCATGCTGTGCACGAAACTGAATGCTGTAACAGTATCCCAGTGTGGATGATAGCGTTCGTCTGAATATGCCTGACACCATGGTATTTTATGGGAATTTATCTTTAATCAAGAAAGGTGGACACGTTTATTTATATCTGAATGAACTCCGGTTAGCATGGCTACGTACGGGACGATAGATTTTCAAAATACATACATAATTGGCTGACACAATATTCCCAAGTAAAAAGCTGCTTCATGATTATACGAATGATTAGCCATATATATTTTAAGTATGTGAAAAGTAGTCCAAAATCGTGCTACTGTACTGTTATTAGAAATACATATTTTCAACGTATCTGGGAAATCATTTTTATAAGATTAAAATATTAATGTAATTCAAGGTCTTAAGTCAACTTTACTAAGTGGACGGTATACAAATCTACCCCCCGTCATTTGCCATCGTATGTCCCGTTGTGCGCTGCTGCATCATTACATTTCAGGCAACTTTTCAAAAGTTGTTCCTACCCGAATTCTGATAATGTACACACGCAGGCTTGTTTGAATAGCTCGGGATCATTTACCAGCTCTGAGGATTAATACCTGTCACGTTTATCTTTTCCAGAACACTGACAGATGAGTTTATCTCGGCTGCGGATTAAAAGTGGATCTCGGATTACTGTACTTAGCCCCCTTGCTTATCTCCCAAGTTAATGCACCGTGATATGTGTGTGTGTGCATCTGTACTTAGAACTTAGAACCGCCTTCCTCGTTTTCAAATAGATTTTTGACTTGGCTACTTCCACTTATGTCTACCAGTGTTCTTCATTTATTTTTGGTAGATGTTTTGATGCCAGTTTTTGTGTCTCGTGTTAGAAAGCATAGCCATATTCCAAGAGGACTTGAAGCTTTAAAGACGGATGAGCAATGATATACAGCTCTGTGTCAATCAACTTCTGGAAAAAGGCCTCCGCACACTGTGTTTATCATGAATGTTATTTGACCATGCTTCACCGTGCTGGTGAGTACAGGTTGGTGCAATGGAGAAGAGCCCAGGACACGTTCGGCACTAACCACTGAGTCTCGAGTTATATCTCATGAGTGTACAACATCGTGAAAATTGTCAGATTTCATGAAGGAGTTTTCGGCACGTCTCAGGAAAGCGGAGTGCCCAGAGAAAACCCACGTGTGCGAGAAGGTAACAACTTGTAACGTCACACAGATGGTGTCAAGAATCCGTCACACTCCTGCAATGCCCTGGCTACTTCTGTCCCACCCAGCATCGCCAATTCAGTCTTCCATCCAAGTACTACCCAGACTCACACCTGCTTAGCTTTTCAAGATCTGGCAAGATTGGGAGTATGCGGTTTATAGGTTTAAAAAACAAACGCCAGGGGTTGTATTAGGTATGACTGTATCTTTGCAACGCCATGGGCCCCACTTTTCAAAACCAGTCTCTTGTTCTAAGACTTACTTCAGAAAGCTGGTGATGCCTACGTTTTACAAGGCGATAAAAGCTAATTTGTTTCATAACTTAGAATTCCATTCGATTTACCAAACTGCCGCATTTGACTGACGTTGAATTTAAAATAGATGATGATCGTGGCTACAGGCCTAAATGCTGCACCAACGTGAACTCTGTGGTGGCATAAGCCGGGGATGATGAACAGAGAAGTTTGGTGAATGCAGGGATTATATCATTGGCCATTCAAGTCAATCATCGGCCTAGTAGTCACCCGAATACAATTACATGCTCAGTAGCTTAGACTTAGGTGTTGCATAAATTGAGAATATCACCTTCTTTCGCCCAGCCTGCAGGCAAACCAGTCAAGCGACCCTCTCTCTCTCTTCCCTCGAGACGTTTTTGGCACAGTGGTTGGTTGGATTATGTGTGGAAAGTAATGCTTCCCAGTTCAGGTGTATCCTGGCATTATAGAGTTCTAGCGAAGTGATTCAAAGTTGCTCTCCTTGCATTTAAAACGCGCATTGTAAAGCGGTAATATGCGCAGGCTGTCATAAACATGCCACTTTCAGCCTTCAAGGGCGCACGTGCGTTTTATTATAAGAAACGCAATTCCAGTAGTGCATCAGGATTTACAGTTGATGGGCAAATGTTTGCCTAAATGTATTCTAACAGTAATCTAATACTATATCTGTTTTCTCTTAAGAGCCACATTCCTACGGGACATGTTTTAAAGTGCAGACCCACTCTGTGTTTTGCGGAATAGGTTTTTCGCTCATCCGTGCTGTTTCCATTTCTGCTACGTGACAAGGTCGTGGAAAGTGGGTGACCGGGTGCGCGCTGCTTAGCAGAGAGGCACACAGAAGCCCCCTTTATGTTGCACAAATTGAGGACACTGGGAGAAAAAAAATCACCAGAGCTAAACAAAAAAAAACAGTCCAGGTAGCCAGTGTGATAGAGCTCTGCAGAAGCATCGACTGCCGTCTGTATCTTTTTACGATGATGGTGAGAAGTGATTCGTTGACAGGTTATATCACGTTTTCAGTCTTTCTTACTCAAGGATTCGTGATGTTTAATGTATGCAGTTTTCCCATTGTCTCCTGGAACCGTGTAACACGGCGCAACAGCTCAAACCCATTTAAAATTTAGTTTTTTTTTGTTTTTGCAGTCAGGTTTTTATGGTTTTGGCCAGATGGAAAACATACTTATTATTATTGTTTAGTTTACCTGGGCATTATTTGTTTACTTACAGTTTTAAAGAAGCACAATTTTGGTCCTGAAAGTTCAGAATTTTACTTGGAAATTATAAACTGTTGTCAAACAAGATGGCGTGAGCTGTGGTTGTGTGGCCATGTGACCCAGATGCATCTTGTGCAGTGCCTTAGCCTCCGAGAACGGTTCAGTGAATCGCTCAGCTCATTTACCAGACTCTGTTTACTTGATGTGTGGGGGACGGGACGGAGCAAAGCGAGTAGCTTTTGTGAGCGTGTGTACTTTTTGCAATGTTGGTTGCCCCGCGCACGAGCATCGCCAAACAACTCTGCAAGTAAACACTGGAACAAGTGTGCACGTGCTCAGGTACAGCGTGGGTGACTGCATTTGTTGTCACTCTGTAGGATCAGACAGAAGTCGCGGGCGGACCTCGCCACTGACAGACGAGTACAATATTCTTGGGTTTTTTCGGTAAAGTCACGTAGTTAAAAAATTGAAATTAATAAAAGTAAAATAAAATAAATTCACTTGAAACAGCAAGCGTGCTGTGACGGTTCCACCTGAAGACGGAAGCTTGTGTCGCCTCCGAAACGTCGTGATTTTTTTTACTTTTCTTAATTTAAATTTTAAATTTTTACCTACGTAACTTTACCGAAAAAACCTAAGACTATGAATCCTTGCAGTCACGAAAGCTTCAAATCTAGACGAGTACAACTTTAACGCAGGGTCGTATTTATCTTGATTTAAAGCTTTCGTGCCTGCAGGAATTCATACTCTTGGGTTATTTCGGTAAAGTCACGTAGGTAGAAAAATAAAACAAAATAAAAAATTACATATCACGACGTTTCGATCGCAACACAAGCGGTCGTCCTCAATTATTGTTTTCCGCTTGTGTTGCGATCGAAACGTCGTGATATATGATTTTCTATTCTACCTTACGTGACTTTACCGAAAGAACCAAAGAGTAGGATAGTATTCGTTCGTTCCGTGCATTTTGTGTTCCCGGTCGCACAATTCTCGCATGAAACGTCGCCCAGATACGGGGGAGCCGTTCCCTCGACGGCCTCCGCTTGAACGATGGCTCATGCAGATAAGCGTGGCGATGTCGGCTGGGTGTGCACACACACACACGCACACGTACACACACACACACACGTACACACACGCACGCACACGCACGCAGACACGCACCATGCACACACACGCACGTACACACGCAACACGCACGCACACACGT
>NW_024705166.1:39062-65761 GCF_018977255.1 Callorhinchus milii
TGTAGAGTGGTACATTGCAACGATCATCATACCGTGTTTACCTTTCAAACGAAATCTGACGCAGACAAAACACTAGAATGTTTAGCGTTCTTGGCTTTGCATGACTGTAATTAACATTCGAGGCGTGGAAGTAATTCCATCGTATCGGTGAGATCTAGTGGGTACTCTGAATGACAGGTGTGTTTTTTGCATGTTGTCCACGTATATGGGATCCAAGCCAACGAATAGTGACGATTGCCTTCACACGATGTACTTGGATATAAATGCACCCAGAGAAGCGTGCTTACGTGTCTCTTTACAATACTACTTCCAGAACCGACGGCTAGGTGCCGTCCTATACGCTAAATTGGATTGTCGCGAATAAAGTGGAGAGAAGCATAAAATCATGCCTGTTATCGCAGTTTTGCTCCAGATTAGACTAAATTTTTCTCATCAGCGGGTTTCTTAGGAGCGGAACCCTCCCGACTACCACTAGATCTGATTGGTTTATATATTCTAACGTGATCTGCGTAATGAGGTTTATACACGGAAGACGTAAAGGGCGCACTGCAAGGGCAAGGGCTAGGGGCGTCAATGGGGGGAGGGTGGGCGTTAATCTCCATCAACAGTGCGCTGGCTTAGGCGCTCTGCCAGTTGCGAACGAAGTGAACGCAAGAGTTGTCGGGAACTCGGAAGTCAGACTGGAAGCCAGTAAGGCGTTAAGCATCGTCCTGGAGGTACGGCTTAATTGGTTGCGGCACTGCGGTCGCCGTCTTGCGAGCGGGATCAAAGGTCCCCATTGCGGGAGATGAGCCGCGGCTTCCCCCGTCAGTCTAAGACTTGGAGGTTAATGTCTCTAAACTGGATCGCCCCGCTTCCGATAGTTTGTCGTCATAGTCATCTACTATGCGTGACTAGAGAACCTTCGGGGGAGGCTGTTTCAAGCGAGCCATTTTATGCATTCGTAATTCATACTGGTCTGGTATTAATGAAGGTCCGGTATGGCGACTGGAAATATACAACTCACTCGGAGAGCCCCCTCCGCTAATATTGTGAACTACAGCATCGCATTCTTGAGATGTATCATGAACGGACCCAGTTGGGTCAAACTACCATCATTCCATTCGATGGCTAGAGCCTATCTTGAGGTGGCTTCGAACGCATAGAATAAAAATGTACCTATTGAAATGTCCGAGAATTCAACGGACTCCTGGGTACCTGAGACCGCAACCACCTTGGCACTTCTCAACACAATTACAAAGATTTGCATATCGACCCATGGTTTGGGAATCCCGAGGACTAGTGCGTGGACAGTAAGACGGACTGACATTTCTCGGAAGCACGACATTGAACGGACGACGAACTTCTCGACCGCACACTAATCGGTTTTTCAGATTATAACATGTGCTAGAGAGAGTGTGATATCTCGTGTTAAGTCTTAGACCATTAAGGTGTGTCCGCACGTGCCGCGAGCATTCCCAAAAGCAAGAACTATACAGATTCGGAGCAATCACATACGAGGCCATTTTGTTCAGTGTACCGGCGCTGTACTGGTCGCTTAACTTCTGAGTAGCGTCTCGGAGCCCGGACATCCAACGTGCATTCCCTTGTGTCCCCATGGGTGGCTTCATTAGTCCAACTAGTCACCCCGGAGCCTCCATTGCATAGAGGCGAGTACTCCACAGGGCATCTTATGAGCTAAGGCAGGACTCTCATTGATGAAAAAGCTAACGCAAGCTCCCAGATCGCCATATCATAGTCGCCGTACGGTGTTCCTTTACCCGGGAACGCCGAACAGCTATTTGTGGAACGGATGCAGTGTGGTTCCAAGTAATTATCTACTTTTGCGGAGCCCTATTAGTTCCTGTGCAGCGACCCGCCCTAATGGAGCCAAGCCGTCGTACCATGACAATAGTAGGCTCGGGCAGATCGGGGGCTTAGAACCATGGATTCTAGGAGATACCAGGCTTGATCAAAGTCACTCCTAAAGCGCGGCAATTGAGGCCCACAAAACGTAAATCAAGGTTAGAGCCTGTAGCCGGCGATACCTGAACAATACATCCACGTCGAAGATTCATAGCTATCACTTGGTGTGATTTTAGCCAGTTAGCGTCCAGTAGCAAAAGCTGTGTTTCTCATAGACCGTTTGGATACTACAAGGTCCTGGTTACAGGTAAACGGTATGGGAGCTATTAACTAGAGGGCATAGGAGCCTGGAAGTAGCGTCCGACCTGCGACCCCTCGCACTGGACAGTAAGCATAAAGCCTGTACGGAATGAGACTGGCCGGTGCTTAACTAGGTTGTCTAGTAGTTGTCCGTATTAAAGTAAGATTCACATAGAATATGGGAACCATATCTGCTATTCCAGTCACCGCCCGGCTGGGAAATCGGAATCACCTTCAACCGGATGGTTGACTTGTATAATACAAGTAGCCTAGAAAGCTTGATCTGTATTTGTAACGCGGCGAGCTAGTTGCTCCTGCACGGATACAAGGCGTAGCAGGTACGATGATATTTGACAGTAAATCAGCGCACTATGGGTCTTATTAGTGCTGGATGCTACGTGTAATTTCGAATGCTGTGGCAGGGGTTCTATTGGTACTGGTAGATATTGATATTGTCGTGGTCCGCCCTACGGAACCGTCCTATCATAGGGGCTTAGCCCAGGCACAGTAAAAACGATAAAGTCTTTTTAGTCTTAATAGTTACATGATGCAGCCATCCGGCGCCATGACTTGGTCTTGGCAACCCTCAAGAATAACATTGTAGTTTGCACCCAGGTTCTGTTTCGCGCTGCTTTGGACCGTTCGTCGGAAAAGTTGTTTGTCAGGGTATCTCAAACTTTATTGGAGCCAGAACGGCGAACCGTTGCTACGAGCGGGTGCCGCTACATGACACCAGCATCCATTTGAATGCTTTTACTACACGAAGCGCGGAGACTTGGCTCAACGGCTCACTCCTTCTGAGGTTGAGGGTGATATACGCTTACTGCTTATAGAAAAACCGGGAATTCGAACAGAGAGTGATCTAACAACAGTTCCCTCGGTACGAAATCGATGCACCTAAGACTAGCCGCTTCTTTGCCAATGTCCATCTAACCCGTTGACTCTCTATCTGCTGATTAGAGTATTCGAATGCATGGCCTTCATCTTAGCAGCCCGAGCCTATAGCAATCATGCAAGTAGGACGTCCCCGCGGCTATTTTTACGTCGGATCGAAGTGGCTACTATAGATGCTTAAGACAAACATCTACGCGTATTGATCGAAAGACCTATACACAACCGTTGCATCTCAATCTATACTGTTAGTCGCTGTGAAACCGGCGCGATCTGAGCACATCGTCTAGCCCTCGTAGTGAACCCCCGGGGGTGCCTCTACTGAGGGTATAAATCTCTGTCCTGCAGTATAAATCCAGTCGACACCTGGGAAGTATAATGCGGAGCTTTGCAATCGCCTGGCGAATAAGAACATGCAAAAAGCTTACCAGTTGTGTTCGTAAACAACCCATCGGTGCTCCCCATGTGTCGAGCTAGTGTTACGCGGTGCTTCCAAATTCTCCATTAGTGCGACATATTGAACGTGTGGAATCGGGAGACTAACTCTGCACTTTAGGGGTCTGCAACAGACATGACAAGCCGCGAAGATCCGGACGTATGTGCTTTCACCTAAGTCGCACAAAAACTACAATACGCACTTATAAGAATCACCGGCACTGCGGACGAGCGCTTAGCGACAATCTGTACTCAATCTTTGACCAACACAGAGCCCACAATCCAGCTTTCGTACACTTATTCCCTGCACACTAATACGCAGAGGGAAAGTCGACTTCTTATAACCGTGTTTAAACGGCGTTACTCGGGACATATGTGATGGATTTTCCACGGTCTGACTTTGCGGTCCAGAACAGGGCAAGCCCCGATCACGGAGCGAACCCCGAGATCGAAAGATGTTCAGGGTCGTCAATTCCACTAGCATGTTTCTTGGCTTTCATGGTTGACACGTACCCATCAGGAGTCAGAGAAGGTGCTGAGAATGATTCTGTGACGAAGTAGAAACTGACAAGCTCTATCTGACCCAGAGGTTATCATCGATACCTATGCCAAACGCGGCCGTGCGCGGATATCCGGAGATGGAGCGTATCATTCATACGATAGTCTATTTCGCCTCCGCCCTAACGACGCGGTATTCTAGCGAAGTTGCTGTAATACTGCGTGTATGCCCGTAAATTGAATAAGATACCCAAGAGAGACAAACACGATACCCTACGGCATAAGTAATCTGACTCCGAGTTCGCGATAGTACGCATTAATAATGAAATAGAGGTGTACGGCAGAGTAGGTATGGCATCGTCTTCAGCTATTATTGGATGTCCGTGTTAGTAACGTTAGAGCAGTCCTAATGACTGCCGTTAAGCTCCATTGCCGAGCGTGACCGTTCCGAGTCTCCGCTGTCCCCCGCGGAGCCCAATTGCGCTGTAAAAAACCGTGTCAGCGCCCGATGACGTTGTTATTCCCAAAAGTGTTATAAGGCCTGGTTTGTTATCTGCGTATACCTAGTCATTCGTAGAAAGTAGGGCTTCGACACGATGACTATAGACCAGCGGGATCCCAACTGTAAAATCCAAGTCTACAATCATACTGGCCAGCTTATTTTGATGACGATTCGGGCCGAAAGCCGTGTACCTCCAAGCTACCGTCGGTGGTAACGTGGCCTAAAGACTGACCCCGGCATCTAGCTCTAATTAGTTGTTAACCCCCGGTTTGGCCCCAGAAACTATGCCTAGTTATACAATTCAAGTAGGGCATAGGAAAATGACGCGCTATACCCGTTTGGCCCTGACACTGTGAGGTGCGGATCAAAAAGCACCACTAGCGCCTACCGACTAGCCATCATTTACCATCCGCATCAGCTATCCAACCCTAGGCAACCACTATAGAAAAATGCTTATGATACGCCAATATTATAAGGACAATAAGTGCCAAAAAGTTCGCTACGCCTATATAGGGGTAAACAAGGGTCCTGTGAGAAGGGCTAGGGGATAAAACTACCGCAGGTCGTTGACACCGCTTACAAGGCTCCCGGCCCTTCGTTGAAAGCTTAAGAGGCCTAGTCGGTAAGATAGCTGGAGAGAAACGTCATAGTTTTTGGTTTCCGAGATAGTGTAAACAGAATCAGTCCCCGGTCGCCACAGTCCCGGTTCAGCTCTTCCATTTATGGCCATCAGATGTCAATCTCTAGCCCCGGAAGGTACGCTAAGAATACTTAGCCTAGCAGAATAGCTTAGGATAGCGTCCCCTCCACACTACCACTGTATCACGTAAGGGCTGGTTTTCTATTGTGCTAATGCGCGTCGACGGATCTGTAGACGGCCCCGTGTGTATGCCCTAAGATCCGCGAGTCGAACTCTAGATATGGACGGCTTTGCACAGCAACAATTTTCTTCCTCGAGCTCTACATCTTTCACCGTAATCTGGAGGTCTTTGAACATGCCGCCATTGCTGACCTATAGCGAGTAGAGTCTTATTGATTACAATGATTTGCCTACGCCAGTTACCATAGGAATCTTAACCACGGTTAAGCTGAACATGTGCGCTCCTTCTGATCACCAAAGTCCGGAGCCTCGTAAGGAGCATGCAGGCAGGTGTAACGTGGACAAGTACTGTGCCAAAGAGTCATTGAATACAATTTAATTTGCACGACCAGCGTATCTATCGAACTCTACACAACTTGCACATTAGGGATGGTGCATATAATCAAGCTTCGAATGACCCATACATTCTCTCGGATGGCGAACTACCTGGCGAGTTTGTTATGAATCGATAACGGGTGCGCGAAATAGATTAATTCTATCGAAATTACGTTGTTTCAAGCACTGCTCGACAAACACCCTTCGCTCACCATACCTCGACATCAACGAGCGGATAGCTATCATGTATCATCACGGGACAACTGGGGTAATTGTTCCCCCGAGCGTTATTAAGACGGACATCTCTCGCCGAGGTGCAGCTCCACGCTTCCGGCAACAGCGTAAGAACACAGTGTCGTCCATTTCTTTACGATCGAAAAAACATCCGTGTGAAAGGCAAGTTCAACTAAAGTCCGTTTTGAGGAGAGACAACCGTACATATTGGAGAGGCAGTACACAGCAGCAGCTCCAAGGAAGCCAAGCGGCTACTGGGCATATTGCCACGCTTTGGAGCTCAGGAGCGTCTGCTACGCTAGGAATTCAAGAGTTAGGAGAGTTCGGTGTAGTACGGCAGCCTGAGGTAGGCGCACAGTCAGCAATGCGTCATCGTACTTACTTTCTCGGCTATCATGTCGGGAGCTGAACTTTCTCGTTCAGGTGGTTTAGGCGTAAACGTCGATATCGGTGTGTGCCAAGCATCGAGTTATTAGGAGTTAACAATGTACATTGTGATCTTTTGCTAGCAGAGAAAGGCTAGCAGTCTGAAAGCCTGATAAGCGCTCTTGCCAAGATTAGCGGGACAGAGGCTTAGTCCGCCAGGTGTATCTATAGAAATGGCCAAAGTGGAAATGAGCATTTATCGGATGACGCTATCTCAGTGGGCCATTACTAAGAGCACCACAATGCACCCTTAACCTGTTTTGGCCTCCTGCGACCAAGGGGCATAAAGTATTGGTAAATTGGCTTGGGCAGTTTTCATGATGATTGGAGTCTCAATTGTTGAAATGGCTCTTTATTACCGATCGCGTGTCTGTATGCTCGGTAACCTGGGACGACGTTTCTTAAACGTTATTTCACGTATTTGGTGCATGCGACGTATGCGGTCCTCGCAAGGCGTTATCTGAGAAGTCCCATGCAGACCCGTGGAACGTGCCGTAACGGGCATCTCCACCTAAGTCAGTCTTGTCAGCACAGCATGGCCGGCCCAATAACGGTAATTCCGAGAAGTTTGATGAAGTTTCAGGGGGCCGTTTCATGACACCCTCTTTTTATGTGGCTAAGTCAAATCTCGTTGCGGCATGGTCGGGACTGTTGATTAAAATTCTGGCCATCGACTTGTTTTTTAATCACGACTAATTTCAGTTCTTATGAACCTGTATAAAGCCATAACGCGAAGGGCGGGCATGGCGATAACGCGGGTCAAGTTTTTACGCTTTTTCGCATTACGTCTACAGGACTCGGGCCACCGTACTTGTGTTCAATGACCGCCGTGACAGAGTTTGCGAAACCTACTGTACTGATTATGGACTCAGTCGGTGTATACAGGTAGAAATATTATCGGTGTCAATGGGCATCTCGTGGGGTACTGGCGTTCCCGCAGATGAGGATTCATGAGGTACTTCGCACATTGCGCCTAGTCAGAGTCATTTCACGGTTCGAGGTAGGATGAGGCGCCGCGTAACACCCTCGCGCTCCCTCTCTTGGTGGGGGTAATTGTTTTCATTACTGACAATAGGACCTTTGGGCAATTTCTGGACCAGGCTCAAATCGCTAACTCGCGTCCGTGCCTGAGATGTTTATTTTAATCAACCTACTTCACCGGACAAAGCAAGAGGTTCCCGATCATACGGATTTCGCTGTCTGGGGACGTTTTGCCGCCAAGCAAGGCTTCGACTTGCTGCCGTGTATCAAGGAATAAATCTTCTTTGCTGGCACGGTAGGCCGTACGAGCGAGGCTGATGCTTTAGATAACGACCGATTAGAGTTTATTAGCCCTTCGACGATTCAGTAATGGATTCGAGTATACCCTCCCGAGGTGCTGCACATTCGTCCTCCGTGGATGAGTGAAGTACAGAGAAGCGCAATCCTTCACTTAGATATTGCTCCCGATTGCCCTCAACACTTCTTATCATGCCCTCATGAATAGCGATCTAGAGCTGCGTGAAAACGTGGTGATGCCGAGAGCATTTCTGCGGCAAGTGCCTGAATTGCATGGTGTTAAGCCGCAGGACCAGATCTGATAATGGGAGTTGGCATCGTGGCCGAATAGCGGGGTCATCCCTGGCAGTGCTATTCGATAAGTGTACCTGCAAAACTGGGCACCGGCTGTCCTATCAGCCGCTGCCTGGCCAAAGGGGCATGCTCGACACCGGTCCAAAGACGGCCAACTGCATTTTGACAATTCCCGCCGGGCCCTGGCTACCTGTCTACGCCCGAACAAGATCGTATAGCCTTCAGGAACCAGAGAGGGATTGTTGATTTTCAAGTCCCATGTGTTTCCCAAGAAAAGTAGTATGACCGGGAAAATGACAGTGCGTTTGGACTGGGAGAACGCGTCGTGAGTCACTAGTCATAGGTACCAGATTTCGAGGGATCTCAGATAGAAAAGGTCTACCGTGGTTCTGAAAATATGAAAGATCAAGCGAATTAGTGAGGCAGTTAGAAGACCTCATAACCTTGTGTGAAGGCCTACACTGCTCAGCGTGACGAAACGTGAGACACTTGCCACGGGACACCAAATTCAGTGTGGTGAGTAGCATATCTTGGATATACGGCCTACCACAGCGCGGGAGACAATCGAAAACCAAATTTTTTCCTTTAAGTATACTGTTCCGGCAGGTCTGGCTCACTATAGTATTTTGTAAAGTATTTCCTTCTGAGATTGAATCGCTCCGACACATTCTAGATGGGACCCCTCGCGATGCATGGAGCTCCATAACGCTTAGCGCAGACTCTCGTGACAATGTGAGGTAGACACCACGTAAACGTCAGCACATACAGACCCATACGGGTCCTATCTTGGAAACTAGAAACTGAATTCTTGGACGGGGGCTAAACCCCCTCGACCTGTAGGCGACGATAGGTCAACGCAGTCTACTTAGGCGCAGCGTGAGCCAGTAAATGTGGCCGCCCTATAGGGCGTTTTGTGAGGGCTACCTGGGTCCGATGAGTTTACTTTCATAAATCGTCGTGAAAAGCTCGCAATGGTCGTTGATCTCTTCGGTTAAAAGAACAGAGTGAGATGGCGGGCGCCCATGTGGAACTCAAACTCCACCTCTTCCCGAGCAATCGGTGAATTCCGCCGACATAACTGACGGGCTAGAAGGGCGAGAGCGAACGCTAGCATAAGCTAGTGAAAGATGCACCGACGCTTAGGTACTAACCGCTGACTGTTGCTGAGTAGCGCGAGGCAATATAAGATGAGCTCCCTGGAGGCACCGCGGACCCTAGTAATTTGTCTAATACTCGTCTTGCAAGACGCGTCTGAGGTTGACTTACCCTAGATCAGTTCACGTCTGCACCGAATGCGAGTTGCATAGCGGCTAAAAAAAGAGAGGGGCTCCCAGGAAGCGGCGCGAAGTCTCGTCTTGAGCTGTTTAGATATGCCAGGGAATTAATCAGCTTAGAGCTACTGTTCGAAGTCGTGAGCCTTAGGATCGCGGCGTAAACGGCTAATTCAGCTTTTAATCTGCGGACGATACCGCACAAAAACACACCATACTCCTCAAATGGGTGAGTAACACGACCACGCGGTCATCTCCGCATAATCGCCTCTGGATAGTCCGTTTCGGTGTCGACCGTACTATACTCTGGAGGTACGTAATGAACGCTGATTCAGGTAATACATAACACAATGATGTGGTGTGTAAAGCCGAACGGGTTTAGTCAAGCACGTAATGTAAACACATATCCACAAACAACATTCGTTTAGCCCTTGGAAATTCAGTAGCCACTTGCTTTGTTCATAGCACCTGGTCGGCTACTGACCTGCACATACAACCAGATCACGAGTATTCAATGTAGATCTGTGTAGCAATGTTAGGTTCATGACGAGCTATAACCGGCAAATGCGCAGCTTTAAGAATACTTCGATTGAAGTAGGCTAGATGTTCAGTCGCAGATTACGTACCAAAATAATGAGTAGATAAGTTTTCAACTACACAAGGTAAGTTAGGTCGGCGCGTTCCACCTGGTGGGAGTAACCAAATACCCACCCTTACAAGCGGATCCTAACAATATAGATTTACTCCTAGATTGTGTCCAACTGACAGTTCGTGCCAACGATAACCCTCAGACTTAAACTACAGTTTTAAGTGCACCCATTGCCTTAAGATGCATGAGCCGAGTGGGACGAAGGGCGAGGAATAGAGTAGGTTGGACTAAGGGTTATTATGACGCACAGTCTTTGCAAATCCGCCTATCCGCTAGATCCGCTACCGTCTACATCGTTCGACGCTAACTCCTGCCACTGCTCCTAGGGATGTCACGAAAGCCCTACACATTATTTCTCCGAAGCCCTACAACTTATCAGGTAATTATTTCGTTAGCACTTTCTGATGAGAAGCGAACATGAGGCCATAATCCCACCGTTTGTGAGAGGGTTACGATTAAGAGCAGACGGACACGTCTAGGTTCTATTTCGGGTTGTGTGAGTGCAATTATGAATTGGTATTAGCTCCTGATGTCATTCATGAACACAGTATCTGTATTAGGCCCGTACATGCCTGATGATCTAGGCGTTTTAAGTGGCGATATTCATCGTGCCCCAAGGTAGTCCAGTTGGTCCAAGTTCGCTTTTGATTGGGTATCCTTTAGCCTCGCAAGCCATTTAACACTAGGCAGTTTCATTCTCATTTTCCAAGGCTCAAACGACCTTTTAAGAACGCAAGAATCGAGGCATGGGGGCATGCTACGCCGGGCCTAACCTCTAGTCGTGGTGTCCTGGTTACCTAACACGTACGGAGGGTGCACGCCAGGTTAAAGGTAACTTACGCTGTCCGGAGATCCCTCCGCAAACCGCGTACCCCGGCAATTTCAAGACAGGCACGTTCTTCATACGAGTGTGTATGCCAATTACCAACACCCGATACTGAAAATCCCACCAGCCTGTTCAACACTAGGGGGTATCCTTGTGCGTCCCATTATACCCATGTGATTTAGATCAAACCCCGTATTTGTTTAACTGGTTTTCGCAGAAAACGTCCAGCAAGCCTAGGCTGCGAGACGCCGCCCGACAGAACGTCCTCGGATTTGTTACTAGCGGTCTTGATATGGGCAAATTTAAATCTCCGGACGCGAGTTGGCGTATCGTATGAAAGCTACTAACGGACATCGTGACCCCCTCTCATAGTAACATCAGATCGGTTCGTCACGCCCGGCCATGGATTAGCATCCGGATGCGGTGGAGGCGATGGCCTGACCTTCTAAACAATAGCAACACCCTGTCGAAAACCTCGGGCCAGGCCTTCACTTGTAGATCAAAAGCCGGGTAATTGCGCGTCCAGAGAGAGTATCATGGCCCGGAATCGGTTGCTCACCATGCTTACACCATGAGTCTCCCTGCACACACAGTAGAATGGATTGAGAAAGGCAACAAAGCGGTACGCACGTGATCGTACATCCGCTCGAGTCGCCGGGCCTGAGACACGAAAAGAGTGGGGATTGCGAAGGGGAGTGGGGGAGCACTAAAGTATCCATGCCTCAGAGGTCTGACTACTTGAGTGTTCGACTTAGTTGGTTGGTGGCGCTCTGCTTCAAATAATCAATTGAACTTCGTACATGGTGCCTCCCTAGAACAGCTTGTGGTCTACATAAGTGTCTAGCAAGCGGCCACTCTCACCACAGATAGACGGTTAGCACGTTTCGGAGATATATGTCGCTTGTGTAGCACTTGGTTTCCAGGGAACCCGATCGGGCGTAAGTTCGAGTTATACTCGATCACAGGCTGGGAGACCCGAGGCATGCTGTCCTGGACTAAGGTGGGATAATACACTCCATACGCACCGATGACTATGTTAACTATATGATTGACGTTAGTTCCACAATATACGGCAATGCTCTTTGATTCGTGCAGCCATATTAGCCAGACTATGTACTATCACGATAAACAGTCAATCCCAGCTAACAGAAGGCAAAGAAGATATTCGATGATCGTACTCCCCAATGTGAATCAGTCTCCTTCTCGTACGCTTTAACCAACGCTGTCGGGCACACTGGCCGCGGCGTTCTAGACTGCCCATCACGGTCTGTCTTCGAAGG
Organism: Callorhinchus milii; assembly: GCF_018977255.1. Classification (NCBI taxonomy): domain Eukaryota; kingdom Metazoa; phylum Chordata; class Chondrichthyes; order Chimaeriformes; family Callorhinchidae; genus Callorhinchus; species Callorhinchus milii. The sequence goes on from NW_024705166.1 coordinate 50,987, forward strand.
CTTTAGCTTGTAATGCGGTTGAGACTGGGTGATCTGCTCAGTTCGATCTAGATGCAAGGGGTTATCTACTCCACTATTCGTCGCTTCAGCGTTTCGATCCCATATTCGAATATCAGTTTTTTCTTGTGATATAACACTGTCCGAGCGATCAGCCAGCAACGTATCGAGCTTTAAGAGGTGCAGAACGAATGAATCTCGGTCGTGTTGGCTACTCCATTACAGACTTACAAGCAAGGCCTCTTTATTATGTAAAGGGTGCACACCGATCGTCTAAAATAGGCCTCACCAGCGGATGCCGTGTCGGAAGAGGAAGCTAATTGCATATTGTAAGGGGGATCCTATTGTAGGGCAAGTGATATACCTCCACCCATCGTAAACCTATATGTGTGAAAAGTGGGAATGGATCCTCTGCGTGGCTCTTGCCTTCGGAGGAAGGCAAGCAGGAGCCACCTCAAGCTCCCTTTTACGCCAAAGCATGACTCCGGTAGGTAATAGGGTCTGCTTCATAACCACAACCGAATTCGACGAAGTCAGAAAACTCTACACGTTTGTTTAGCAACGTTTGACAATAACTGTTAGGGGCTATGCGAGACGTTGATAGAACGAACGAGACCCTATCTGGGTTCTATGCTGAAACTGTAAAGGAGATTCCAGAGGCAGGTCCTTATTAACATAGAGAGGTAGCAGAGCGTTCTCTCGCGATTTGGTGTCACTATCAAGGTGTTACCACGGGGGACCGGCGATGACTGCTAGAAAATAATTGTACGCGTAGTACTTTGTCCGATGCTTTGCTCACCTGCAAGCCGAATTCAGGACGGAGACTGGGTATGTCAAATATTGAGAAACCACTCGAAAGCGACACATTGCAGGTCGATTCAACTGTGAATAATTCGATATAATCTATAAGGAGGGGCATCGAGGTCGGGTCGTCGTTCGCCTAAGTCCAAGCGAAAGCCTAATTTTGGTATTCGAATTAGCTTGCTCTTGGATCGTTGTTTGGGAATCTTGCATCTTGGCACTCAGCGCTTCCGCGATCAAAATACGCTCGCTAGTAGCCAGTAGCTAGCACGCTGATGGTCCCAAGAGTGCATGTTCCCAGTCGTAGGGTGCGCTACATGCACGGTCAGGCACCATACCTCTCTCCTGTTATCATCGTCTACAAGCCCACAACTATATGCAACTTGGTTGGTTGGACCTACCTGCGACGGAATGAGATACAAGGACTTAGTCCCCCTAATCCAGTTTCCTCGTTTGTTTGATAAATGCTAGGATATCACATTAAGTTCCATTTTTCACAGCGCCCGTCTGTGTGAACTATAAAAAGTGCATTATTACCACTATTGGCGCCCAGCATGTGGTTTTAAGAGAAGTTGCGTCAGATGCTGCAAATGCCAGATACGGTGTCACTTTCCATTAATTACCCAATCCGGGCTATTGACGAACTGGCCCATGATTCATGATCTTACCCCAGAGTTTACCCCCTTCACGTATCCTGAATTTTTCTGGGGAGGCCAAGAGTCCACATGTTACCGCGTGATCAAGGGTCGCTACATCTGATTAGTAGATACCGGGGTCGAACAAGCATAGCGTAAGGTCTCGCCGTACTCAAAAGCAGTCCCCACTTTTATTGAACTGTTTAAAGGTTGTAAACTACATCCTGGTTATACAATAGGTGGTCTGATTTTCGTGTTGAGCCAAGGAAGTTTTACTGTATTCCTGCAAAGGTGGCTCTGAATGTTGCTCTCGCTACGTGCGCCCAAGGGCACACGCACGTATACGTTTGCGGGAACGGTAAAATGGGACGGACAGAATACGCACCGTAGAAGAGGGTGGCCTCTTAAAAGTTTTCGAGCCCAGCACGGCAGCAAGGCATCTTTAAAAATGGCCGTTGCAGCTACGTTGAACCGTTTACGCCTGGCACTCAGGAGTTACGATAACAACAGTAACGACGTACAGACGCGTCGCAGATATCTCGACGAATATGTAAGTCAGTAGTCGAGAGTAACAAATACTCTTCCGCATTGCCGAAACAAAGATACGATTCCAAACACCCCGGCCGTTCTCTTAGCTGCGTGCGGATTTCCACCTTAGAGGGACCTCAGCTAGACGACGGGATCCTTCCTGAGCAGAGGCGTAACGGAATCGCATCCCTACCTTAACACGGTCCCTCATATTGATATGGCGGCAGTACGCTAACATGCGTGCTGTATCACGGGAGGAGTCCGTTTGCGGGTAGCCCCCGTCAAGGGTATACACTAAGTAGTCGTGTGTGGTCGTTGTTACTGGGCCGGTTGAATGCGAGTCGAACAGATGAAAACTCAGAACCGTCAATGGAAACTAATCGCGCCGTTGTCTGGCTTTACGACCGAGCACGCTGCGACCTATTCAATATTCTGCCAGTGTACAGCTGGTAAATTGCAAGCACGATGGTTGTAAGTAAACAATGCAATTGGTTGCCGACGTTATTACTAGCTTAAAATAGTGCGTACACGCAGACCCGACGGCTTGCCTCTCTACAATCAGCTCCTGAGTGGATAGATGGTACAGCCCGGGAAGTGATGCTAAATGATTTGACCTGAAGCACTGAAGTTCATTGACTGTTTTAGCGAGTTCATTGTGCATCAACATGGATACAGCGTGATTTCGAACGATATGTTCGTGACTTAAGCTGCGTCAATCCATTAAACAGGCGCATGAGGCTGTGCGTTCGAAGCAAGCGGCTTCGTTATGCATAAGTACTAAATGGAGCGGTACAGCCTTTAAAGCGCCCTATCCTGCCATCCAAACGACTGGAACGACCTGCAACAAAATTGCGATGTACAGCCCATGAAAGGATTTATCCTGATTTAGTTTCAAGATTCGTGAACCCTCTACTGAGCTCGTAGTACTTGCTTTCTCATTATTCCCACGATGCACCCGGAAATAACGACCGGGTTCAGTTCTTAACGCCCAACTTCATCTTTTCTAAGAGTTAGAGTCAAGACTCAAAATGAGTATCCCCGAGACTACAGTCGTCGCATCTTTAGGCAGCTCTCCCCGGTGCATCTATGTTAATGTGAGTTCAACGTCATGCGGGGATCTTGTTGAAACCCAAGCTTTGATACGGAATCTTATTGAATATGCCATCAGATGATCAAGCTAACCCGCAAAAGCAATCTGTGGAATATGGTCTTATCTCTAATCTTGCGTCTTACTCGTCGTAAGCGACAGCATGAACTACTGCGTGGCACGGGGGTCGGTAGCGGTGCAACGTCCCTAAGGAAGATACTCTGTCGGATAGAGGTGCCACACTTAAGATCTTCTCTCGCAGTTATATGTCTAAGGATCTGCAGTTCTTCGCACACTCTCTGCACGCGTTGCCCGGTGTTCGGCGAAAGTGAGGACAATAGTATTCAAAACGTATCGTCGTTTAGCACTTAGCCTTACCTCGCGATTTACTTTTCCAGCACTCTTTTAGCTACACTGGTCATTACGGATGGACTTGAGTCCGAAGCGAGGACCGGAAAGAAGATTCGTTTCCGGAACGGCTGTTTTCCCACGAGCGTGAACTACGGATAGTATCGTTCGCCGGAGAAACAGCTTTCAAGAGCGCTATCCTTTCGCACTGTAGGAAATCGTGACTTTAAAGTGCAATCTGAACCACGAACAGTTGTTATTGGCGTTGGCCTTACACCGCGGAATTCAAGCCGCACTACTGGCTTGTTAGCCAAGCGACGCACAAAAACTACGGGTAAACTAGGACTTACCATGAGTCCGAGTATACTCGTGGTCGGCTAGGGCTGCCCGCATTTAGGTACCACGGGTTCTACGGCGTTAGAAAAACTACAAAAGAGGAGGTCCCATGCGGTGGATATCACTACCCCAACCGTAGCTAACCATGGAGAGCATTTCTCTAGCGGAACCAGCACGAGCAGCATGGCGTTAATGATGAAGCGCAGAGTGTATGCAGCTGGAGCTAATGTCTGAATAAATTAGTAAGCCTTGGCGAGCAGGCGTGGAAACCCCTGATTAAATCTGGATGAGCCGCGACCTCAACGGGTAGGATCGCACCAGTCCCTAGAAACTACCACCCATAGTGGTGACTCTGATTGTGAAAATTAAACGCTCACAGAGTAAGACGCTTTGAGATAGTTGTTGTAGCTTGGTTGGTGTTTAGGTGAATCGATTACGTTTATGATGAGCCATCATTCTAGGGTTGACACGGCTGGCTACGTACGGTGCGAAAGAAGTTCAACATAATACGTGTCTGGTGCAGCAGTGCAGTGGACTTCACACTGCGCTATGAAGCTGGCAACTTGGTTCTTTAAAATCCCAGCCACGGCCAACATCGGTGGCGAAGAACATATGAGCCAGCCCTGAGCCACATCCCGCCTTCAAAAACCTGCATCTACCTGCGTGGTGAAGTATGGTCAACAATTCCCATGACCGGCAAGGTGTGTGGGGAGGCCTTCATCCAGCAGTGGATTGACGAAGGGCTGTAAACGACGAACTATCGTTATACTGACACACTGCAAGAGCTCGGCAGAGGTAGTACAAGGTGAAGGTGCAGCCCTGCAACTGATTGCTCACACCAATGCTAGCGGAAGGGTCATGCTGACCAGATGCGTTGGAAGAGGTCGGTGCACCAACATTATATCCCACCAGATCAACTAACTGAGGCGGTGTACCCATTTATACTGTGGGTGTACGTATGTATACTGCACTTCTTTCTTACCGTACAAAGCCAACCGTGATCATCTGAGGTGTGCAGGAAGGACAACTAAACACGTAACCAGTTCTAAAGAAACGAGTTCTCAAATCCCCGACCAACAAAAGGCATCAAATCTATCTGTGTGGAGCTTTGAGTGTTTCTCATCCTCACATGCTTGGATTTCTCTGGGCACCCCGGTTCTCGCCACATGCCAAATGCTCACAGATGGAATTGGACAAACATCCCAATGCGGCACTCTCCTGAAAAAGAGTCCTGATACTCAATGAGGCTTTTTTTGGTCAACAACAGGCAATAGTGTAATTATTATTATTAGTTATTGAATTTATGTGCACACTGGGCCATGGGACAGAGCAATTTGCATGGGCACAATGGTGTTGCATAGTTTTGCTGTAGTTTTGATTTGGAAGCCTTTACACATGTGTGTGTATTTTATTTTTGTGCGATAGGGTGGTGAGTGAAACTGGGTATGATGGAATGCCAGGCTTTGTGGTTGCTGTTTCATGTGCCAACTGCAAGACCGAGCCGAGAGGAGTCGAAATAAATAAATGCTGCTTTCATATTTATTCTTTTAAGTATTGCGCAAAACATTTTCTGCTGATATGCTTCTCATTAAACGTATCATCAAGTTAAGATTTAAACTGTTGTGGGATCAGGTGGGTCATGTAAACATCACACGCTTGGCACATAAACACCTCATTTTAGTACAATATAGATTAATAATTGTCATAGATTAACAATTGAACATTCAATATTTGCAATATCATATTCTGATAGGTGACTGTGGCCTTGCAAACGACCCAGCCATATAAAACACCAACCCTGTTCTTGTGTTTGAAGCTAAAGCCACATCCTGCAAATGATCAATTCACCCTTCATGCGCCCAATCTTTCTGGATTTTAGAAGATAAGCAGGTTTGAGCCTGGGTCATGGTTGGATGGGAGCCTGCCTGAAAATACTGTACCGGTGCTGTGAACATGTGAGTTGGCCAGTACAACAATGGATTATTGAATCTATCTGTGCAGAGCTTCGAGTGTTCTTCTCGTGCATGTGTGGGTTTTTCTGATTCCTCTCATACGAAGCCAAACAATCATTCATTGTCTTTGTTAACTTAGTCTTCAGACTCGGTAAGGCTTTCCTGTGTAAAGAAGTAGCATTTATCATGAATGCTATTGTTGTGATATTCTACATTGGTTCGAGTTAGTGAAAGCGCTTGCAGAATTATTCGCAATCGTGATCAATGGCATTTTTTGGGTATATTGATCAATAGTCAGAGTGTGATGATGCATTAATTCATCAATTAAAATACATTCCTACAATATTTGCATCAAATCATACGTGTAACATTAAATTGTTTCAGAATTGTATGCTTGATATGTACGGGGTATTTATTATGCTTTCTGCCACTTAGATGCCGCTAAATTCCCCACAATAATAATATATTCTTGAATCGTGAACCATACTCATGACAATTAATCAAATTGCGTGGCGGGTGAATTGATATAGGCATATGAAACAGGAACATTAGTCCAATTACAGTATAACACTTTCTGTACATTATGAGAAACTCATCAGGCAGAACAGTTCATGCAGGTTGAGCAATAAAAGTAATGGTGATTACACACACAAGAAGAAGATTTATAAACAGCATAATGTATGCATTGATAGTAGTCATACCTTACAGGTCACATGACATCACCACAATGAACATAGCCTTGGGTTGGACTTCCTTACTCCAAAGAGTAAAACTTAATCTATGTTATATAATGTTTTATTTCCTTATTTTAGGCGCTGCTATCGAAAACAATATGGTCACAATTTTCACTCTGCTAAGTTGGTGGTCTAACACAAGGCCTTGTGTAATTCTGTCCAGAGAATGGTGATGTCACGTGACATGCAATGCGTGATGGGTTGACTGGGGCTGTGGTCGCAATTGCGCCTTTTGCTGTATAGAACTCACCGATTTGCGCGTATTAATGATTACTCTTAGACAGGTAGATTGTTACTCGGCTATGCTTGGTCTTCGTAGCGCCTGAGTGCATGCACGCAGGAGCCAGACACTTCCCACTCGTGCTGATAACTTTTTGCTCAAACTGCGCTGAGAAGCAAACAACTGGTAGCATTTAGGAGCATGGATCTTTCTTTGAACATTACATATTCACACCAAAGTTCTCAGAGAAAACTCTTACATGTGCATTATAATGCCTCTGTTGTAAATAACAATCTTCAGCAAATCATTAACTTGTGTGTTTTTTTCCATGCCCTGCCATTATTGTTACAAGGCGACCGACAACAACAATAGCCTTCTTAATGCATTCATCTCAGGAGTGCAATAAAGCGACCACTGCAACACGGACTGCAAATGAATGGATCCCATATGTTAAAGCGACACGTCTGCGCGAACGCAAGGGGTGGTAGTTGCGATATCCGGAGACCGCCTTTGAGGGCTCGGCCCACTCACGTGAAATCAAGGGTGGCCTGGGGCGCCTATCTAAACGGGATGTGGTGGTGCACGCTGGTAGCTCGGCAACTGTGGAGGCAGGGTCTGTGTGTGCCGTGCCGAGGTTGTGCGCTCGAGACACGCGCACAGGCGGTGCATTACAAGGTGCCACGGCAAGCGAGTTTCTGACCTAAATTGTGCAGAGTTTGGAGCGTCGTTGCTTCGGTGACTTTGGTTTTAGTCCACGTGCAAGAAAGCTCAACAGTTGGACAATCATGCCAAGCAAGGCCCTCTTAAAAAAATAGACTGGAGATTCAGTGAGGCTCTTTTGCACGAACGAGTCAATCATTTATTAAATTCCTGTGCCAGTCTTGTGTTGAGGGCACTTGGGCATTGGTGCAGCGGTCAACACCCTGCCCCATGATCCGCACGACCCTGACGCCTGCTGTGTATTTGGAGTTTGCATGTTCTCCCCGTGGTGACGTGGATTTTCTCCGGGCGCTCCGGGTTTCCCCTCCACATTTAGAAACACGCGTTGAGAGTATTTGGGCCACTATAAATGTCCACGTGATAAGTCACTTCGTTCAGGGAAGTGGCTTATCATGTGACCAGGTCGCTTTAAAAAAAAAGACCTATATATCTCAGTGGGCCTTACCTGGTAAAATAAAAAAAATAGTTTATTGTGACTGTTATTCTCGACCGAGGTAAACATGAATTGTGAGTGACGTCTGAACCAGTCCTGCTCCTCACCCCCCTACTACACCACATTGCACCGACCAGCAAGGTGAAGTATGGTCAAACACGCGGAGGCCTTTATGGTCCAATAGATTGATAACGTCAGTGGAATTATCATAATATTATTATTCATAATCAACGTTTTTGGGTTTAGATCGCGTTATTTATAAATGTGTCGTAACCCTCCACCACCCGACACGGCCAATCAGTAAAAAAGTGTCACGTTGACAAAAGACAAATAATTCACTGCTTTAGCCCACCGGTGTGTTGAAGCGTGAAACCACAACATTTACAATTTGAGTTGTACGACGTTTCGCTGGTAATTGCATCCAGCATCATCGGGCAATTCCTTCGTTTTAAATATTATTATTACTACAGTAAATTATGTTACATAGTTGTATTTCTCCTGCAATGCTTATGTATGTTTTGTTGTTGTAACGTTCTGACCCGCCCCAACTAGACATCTGTGAATACTAGCTTTATAGCTCATCGGATTCCTCCAGTATAAATACATATTATGATTCTCATATCCAGCTAGGTGGCACAGTTGTTCGAGTTCTTGAATTGCACCGTGCAACTTGTGAATGCAAATCCCAGGCATGCATAATAAAATGAGTACCATTTTGTCAAACGAATACAATTTTAATCTTGATATGAAGCTTTCGTGACTGCAGGAATCCATACTCTTTGGTTATTTCGGTAAAGTTACGTAAGTAGAAAAATAAAATATATATAATAAATCACGACGTTTCGATTTCTACAAAAGCGGTCGTCCTCAGGCGGCTCTCCTACGGAGAGCCTTACTCCCACCATAGAAATGAGGAATTAGCACCACATGCTGAATGTTGTAAACAGAATATATGCATACCACCGCAATGCTTGTTTGAGCAGGGGAAACGTGGTTGTTTTATAATACGTACACAAAAAGTTTCGAAGCCGTGTAAAAACCATGTCTCAGAACATATTTGTCCGCAGATTCACTCTGGGCAAGGTGGTGCACATTTAAAACGTACAAGTAACTGGTGGGTTTTGAGATTATGGAATAAAACAAGGCCCGCTTGTGTGCCGCACAGCAAAAGGCGGGCACCCTTCTCAAGGTATGCCCGAGCGGGCTCCCAAACACAAATGGAGGCCTTATCAGCTTGGCTAAGATGTGGGATTGTAGGAGCCAGGGGACCTTTAAAGACGAGCCAGACTACACAGACAAATGAAGAGGTGAGGCGTTTGGTGGCAGTGGCAGAAAGGGAGTCCGGGGTGGGGGGGGGGGGGCAGATGGCATTGTGCCATAGTGCTGGTCTGGTGGCCAGTCGTGATGTAAGAAGCTGGTGGAGTGCTATGAAGATGGGAATGCAGCGAGAATGAAATAAGATGTCACAAAAACATACTTTACCGATGCTTTTATCTTCCCACCTCCGGTTAGCACGGTTGGCTACGGACGGTCCAAAACAAGTTCAACGTACATCTTTGTGTTTGTGCAAAACTGGAGTAGAGCATACCCTTGGCACATTTAATGTGAGTGTCAGTATGAACGAGCACACATACACCTGTCACCATGTGTCTCTCACATCTGAAGCAAGTTGGCACCTGCCCCAGTGCCCAGATGGGGGTTTGGGTCATTGTGTAATTTACCCTCAAATTTTGACGCTATACGAGTGACATGGAACGTTACTTTGAAGTCATGAGCAATTTTGATAAATGTCGTATGGCCTTAAAAGTTAGAGCATTACATTTTAACTGCAACGTTACGCTGAACTACTTTACAAGAATCTTTCAAAAACATTTTATTACCAAAGAAAGCTAAACTAGAAACTGTAGATTTTGATTTAAAGCTTTCGTGACTGCAGGGATTCATATTCTTGGTTATTTCGGTAAATTCACTAAAGAACCAAGAATAGAAACTGTAGTGTAGTTTGTGAATTAAAATTCCAGGCATTTCGTAAAACTAATACAATTTTGTCCAAAGCCAAAATTACTGGCCCATGATCGTTACGTGAACTCCAGCTATTAGGAGAAATTGTAATGACCATTGTTACTTTTTAAACTTACATTTTATACATAATTCACAAAGTGCCAGTACACAGATGACCTGGAGCAATGGTAACGCGTAACTTAATTTCCGTGTTTTTGTTGGGCGAAATCTTTAACAAGCAACGTTAGCACCCATTTGGCAGGCAACGTTACCATTGGTGGTTTTGTATGTGCAAGTCAAAGAGGCCAAAGTGTTTAACTGATCACCTGGTTCATTGGTGGAATTAATGTAAATGCGTGATAATGTCATTTATTTAACTCCATCAGTGGTGTACAGGGCGGTCCAGATGTCTTATGACCCCAATGAATTGACCCATAACATATTTTCCTTTGCACATTCATTTCTGTTTGAAATAAACCTTACATTAAAAAATGTATATAACGTTCTAAAGGATCGAATGGGGGTCACAAGACACCTGGACCACCCTGCACACGCCACACAGGTTGACCACGACTCACTCGGGACTTGTTTAAGAGAAAGTCAGAGAGGCAGGCTGAGCCAGTCATTGACTTGCGACTGAACTCGCACCACAGAACCCGGCTATTGTTACTGCAATGCAAAGGCTGCACGATATTATAATAAAATACGTTTAATAAATGTAAATAATGCTTCGTAACTTTTACTTTGTAATTATCAGTGGCCTTTGTCTGCATTTTGGTTTCACCGTCACATTTTGACCAGGGGCAAATGACTAGGTTCACTGATTAAGGGGATCATATAATAGCAAGTGTTTAGCGTGATATTTCAAGCAATATATTCATTTCGTCTCAACCTGCGCCTTGTATGAGGGAGCATTTTCAGATTTTTCGAATTCTTTGTTTGTGCCAAATCCCAGCTCTTTACGCATAGAGTAGGGGGAGTGGCGCAGTGGTTAGCGCACTCCGCCATCGTTGTGCACTGCGACCCGAGTTCGATTCGTCAGTTGTCCTGAGATCTCACCCCATTCACACGATCGCAGTGACCAGCGTGGCAAAGCACGATCAAACAAACCAACCCCCTTCACCGAAATGCATGGGGAGGCCTCCATCCAAGCAGGGGAATGGCAAAGGTTGGGAAACAGTTGAGCAGTAATTATATTGTATGTAAACACGTGCGTGTATTCTTCTGTAATCTCGCCGGGGCATTACTTCACACCTCGCGTGATTGTGCGCCTTGCTCTGTAATTTCGGCTCAGCAGGGGTGCTGCGGTTTGACTGCCCATGCCCCGAGCCTCGTGTTTTGAACGTAATCGCAGTGGCATTTACAGCAGCGTGCCGCTGGCGTGAGGACACAGCTGGCGAGGACGTCACAGCCGTCCTGCTTCCAGCCACACCTGAAACCGATCTGCAACGATTGCGATGCAACTCGCCGGGCTGCATCGGCTCCCGGTTGCCCAACGAACGCGTTACTACACGAGGTCGCACCACGCGTTACACACAAAGTGCTCGCCACAAATGCACCACGGTACCTCGCTGATTTCGCCAAGGAGCATAAACCACCATCACGCGAACTGCGCTCATCCTCGCAGCAGCGGCTTTCGGCTGCTGCCATCGAACAAAGAGGGTCACCGCATCGCGCGCTTTCAGATGCGCTTCTGCGGCCGTCTGGAATGCTCTCCTGTCCGATATTTAGAAACCACAGGAGTTATGTATGTACTTTTTAATCAACATTGACAACTCATTTGTTTAGCGTTGATTTTTGTGTTCAGTTTGTTTTCTTTACCCCGCATCTCCGATTGGCACTTTTGGCTACGTACGGTGCGAAAGAAGTTCAACAAACACACAAATTAATAATTAATATTCCATGTGTGGTGCAATTCTCCCGTGGCAGTTGAAACAATTAGCGAGCTGCATAAATTCATTATCAGTAGCGCTGTCCACCAGCAGTGTACATGGGCACACCGCAGTTTGTCGATTGGAAGGTCGCGTGTTGTGGGGTAATGTGTGGGGAATTTCACCTCTCACAAGTCATATGGCCGGCGTAGAAGAGCAGGCCAAACACCCTCGAGAGGGATTCTCTCCAGCTCCTTCTAGTGGAGGCCCTTGTGCCAGTGATGGCCTGAGCCAGCAATTGCAGGGCTGCACCTTGACCTTGTTTTAACCTTTATCTCACGTGTGTAATAATCACGAGTTGTTGCATCACAGGAACGAGTTTTAACAACACCTTTGTGAGGCCTGTATTGAGCAGTGTTTCTATTATATTATTTCGCCTGTCAACATGTTCAGGAGCTAGCTGCAATGTCGAGGTCTGCTTGGAACGAGAGGGCTTCAGCAGACAGTTTGTGTCGTTTCGCCATTCCTCCGTTGTAGGAGCGTAGATGCCAGTGCTTAGACTACGACTGCGCGGTCCATACTCGCTGTTGCATGGGTGCAATCACACCGTGGCTTGTCCATGATGTTCCATTCATGAAGGTGAGGTGCGCATCAGCCTGTTGGTGTTCTGATGTGGTTGATGGTTCCACCAGCTTTTTCGAGGATCGTCAAAGCCAGGAACTGCGTGTGTATTATATGATGCAGAGATGATGGATGATGATGATGATTCATCACTCGCACTGAAATGCTTGAACCCCCAGTGAGTCGATGTATTATGATTGAGGCCACAATTCGATTAAAACATTGGTAGTTTGTGTGGCTACAGGGGAGATGTGAATGAGTTACGTACAGCATACAGGCTGTTCTCCTATCACGCGCTAATAGTATTCCGGAAAAACACTGCGTTATGGAAAAATCGCGTTATAATAAATTAATTATATATGATAGAGGGTAAACCACAGTCCACGACGTAAGATGTGTATGCAAGGTGAACAAAGACTGAGGTGCGTGGTCGTATTTATAAGTATCCAGCAGCATCCCGCCGCCTCGTGTGGTGCTTCGCCGGAGCAGCCGTACAACCGCTCGCGCGACGCAGTTCCCTTCACTCAATCGCGTTCCATCAAATTCGCATCCGCGTTGTAACAATTGTGTTTCACAATATATTCATCGCGTTATGTCCAATTCGCGTTATGAAAACATGTGTTGTAGGAAAACAGACTGGATATGAATAAAAAACATGTAATTTCCCGATGGGATTTGATGAATGTTTAATAATCAATTTAAATATAAATGAATCGATGGATTTTTTTCACCTGTCATACTTGTATAGCTGTGCTACTGGTAACTTTATACTGTTTATAGTAAAAATATATAAAAAATATTTAAACATCTACCAATTTATTGCTCTTTGAGCAGGCATTTGTTGAATTTTAAAACATCATGAATTTGCATCCAATATTGTAAAGAATTTTGATGAGATTAAATCTGTTATCGTCAACTCTAAACTTGAAAGTCACATCTCATTGGCATCATAAACGATCGCTTTGCTACAAGGTTTGAGCTTGACCCTGGAGAGCTGATTTAATGTTTTGATAGTCGCCTTGAGCAACACACACTCCGTGAGCGGGCGCTATGTGCTTGAGTGTCTACCACTCAGGGTCTCCCACTCAAGTTGGTATTTGGCTGGGAGACTGCCAGGGAATAGCAGATGTTGTAGCGTAGCGCTTAGCCGGATGGTGTGCTACAAACCCAGTGGCCTGAGTTTTATTCGCAGATTCACGGCCACGGCGAACATCAGTGGTGATTATCTGAATCTGGTCCTGATTCTTCTCCTGAGGACAACTCAGCCTTAAACGAGTATCCGGTGTAGTGTTCGATCATCAGAGCCAGGGAGACGATGGCAGACAGTGGAGTGCGCCGTGATGACTTGGTCACACACACGTCTTGCAGGAGGGCCTCCCCCATGCTGGACACACACAAGTCTTTAAATCGGCGCGTTGCCCACACGTCACCCTCCACACGCAGCCTGCCCGTCGACTACCTGCGGTGTCACCCACTTGTACTATCACGTGGATAGATGTGTGGGGTGGGAGTGGAGGCAAATTTAAGAAACCTGCACCATTAATTCTCAATTAAAAACGAAATTAACAGATACAATAATACAAAACCACCCGTGGCCTTGCGCCTAACAGCGCATGCGGGTTTGTGCAGCAGGTACGAATAAAGCTCCCCGCTGTGCAAAGCCACCACTAGTGGGATACCCAATACCTGCTTAGGGTAAGTAAAAAATAAATAAATCAACCGCTTTTTTTGTGGCAGCGTTGTTGAGTGGCAGTTGCCACGTGCATAATGCATCTGGGCTAAGAGGATGTTATAAATGCGTGGGGTAAGGTTGCACACGTGGCACACATCTGGTAGTGTTCTGGGCCCGTGCACGGAGCGCGCCTCGTATTCTCAAATGCGACTCCTGCGTAAGCGCGCGGGGGGGTTGGGGGGGAGATTCTAAATGACGCGGGCGCGACCATCAGAAAGGCCGTCGGGAAAGCGGGGCCCTTTGTAGACCTAACAAAGCCCCCGTCTCGACTTCAATGTGTGAGTCACAGCACAATTTCGTGACCTTATGAGCTAAATGAAAATTCGTGCATCTCATGACCCTTTTAAAGCGCACGCAATCTTCGCTTTTGTGCGACTGTGGTTGGACCTGTGATGAGCTCGGTCTGCGCCACAGTAAATGTGTATGTTGCACAACTACCAAAGCAATTTGGAATTTTCACCACTGGCTCAGCACCCCCTAAACGGAGATCAGTGCTACCCCGTGTTCTTGTGAGTTTTTAGAGATATGGACGACACACACCCTTGTGTGTATACACTACGTCTTGGGTAGAGCGGTGGTGTAGTGGTTAGCGCACCGCACTGTGAACAAGTGGAGAGTGACACCTGAATGAGTGCTGTGTGACTACTCCCCGATCCCCCACCCACTTCGTTAACGCACACAGCTTGGTGAAGCACGGTCAAATAACTCCCAACACTGACGTGGCGTGGGAATGCCTTCATCGAGCAGTGGATTTACAAA